>NC_043006.1:43306675-43359175 GCF_006345805.1 Octopus sinensis
CACTACTACCACCGCTGCCATCAACACACCACCACCACTACCTCCACCACTGCCATCAATGCACCATCACCACTACCACCATGATCACCACCACCACCACTACTGCCATCAACACCACTACCACCAATACCATCAACACCACCACTACCACCACCAACAGTACCACCACCAATGCCACTACCACCCCAACAATAACACCATTACCACCACCAACACTACCAACGCCAAACAACACCACCACCATTACCACCAACACCCATCGTCACCACCATCACCATTATCGCTGCTACTGCCACTGCCACTGCCACTATTAGTCAGCTCTGCCTGAGCAATCAATCTCAGAGAACTCGTAGACCAGAGGTAGTCCAGTCATAGTTATGAGTAACATCCCAATGTGTACATTAACATCCCGCACAGACACACACATACATACATATATATATATATATATATATATATATATATATATATATACACACACATATATATGTATGTATACATATATATATGTATGTATTTCTCCATAATATATCAAAGCCTTCAGACTGGAATCTTTTGCTGCATTTTCATTCCATCATGCACTGAATGACTGAACGGCGGAGAAAGATTTACAAGTCTTGGCATGTTTAATCTGTTCTGTTGTGTGCTCCATTCATTTGCACTTGAAGGCTTCAATGATGACCATACAATGAGGCATCCTCCGCACATCAACGCAATTGATATCGGAGCTATTTCAGACTGCTCTTGGCTGTCTGTTTGTCTGATCAGATGAGACCGTTATATATATTTATTTATTTACCCTTACTCTTTTACTTGTTTAAGTCATTTGACTGCGGCCATGCTGGAGCACCGCCTTTAGTCGAACAAATCGCACCCCACCAGGACTTATTCTTTGTAAGCCTGGTATTTATTTCATTGGTCTCTTTTGCTGAATTGCTAAGTTACAGGGACGTAAACACACCAGCATCAATTGTCAAGCGAAGCTGGGGGACAAACACAGACACACAAATATACACACACAAACACATGCATATATATATATATATATATATATACAATGGGCTTCTTTCAGTTTCCGTCTACCAAATCCACTCACAAGGCTTTGATTGGCCCAAGGCTATAGTAGAAGATACTTGCCCAAGGTGCCATGCAGTGGGACTGAACCCAGAACCATGTGCTTGGTAAGCAAGCTACTTACCACACAACCACTTTTAATTTATATATTTTTTTTATCATTCTTTTACTTGTTTCAGTCATTTGACTGTGGCCATGCTGGAGCACCACCTTTAGTCGAACAAATCGCCCCCCCCCACCGGACTTATTCTTTGTAAGCCTGGTATTTATTCTGTTGGTTTCTTTTGCTGAACCGCTAAGTTGTCAAGCAATGTGGACAAACAAACACACACAAACACATACATACATTTATACACATATATATATATATATATATATATATATATTCGATGGGCTTCTTTCAGTTTCTGTCCACCAAATCCATTCACAAGGCTTTGGTTTGCCCGAGACTATAGTAGAAAACACTTGCCCAAGGTGCCACGCAGTGGGAGTGAACCCGGAACCATGTGGTTGGTAAGCAAGCTACTAACCACACAGCCACTCCTGCACCTATATATATATACATACATATATATATATATATATAATATATATATATATATATGTATGTATATATAATTATATGTAATTGAAAGATTCAAGGATCCAGGTGTAGGAAGTTAGTAAGCTTCAAGCTGTAGGTGCTCGGCTTGATGGTCTTCTTCTCAAGCATGACATAATGCCAAAAGACTTGGTCATTGCTTCCGTAAGGCCCAACACTCAAAAGGAACTCAGCCACTTTGCCTCTGTTAGGCCCAACATTCAAAAGATATTCTTTACATGCCACCAGCATGAGTGCACTTGGCTTGATGGGTCCTCTCAATCTCAGCACATCACCAACGGTCTCAGTCACCAATCATTGCCTCTGTGAGGCTTAAAGTTTGAAGATCATGTTTCACCAGCTCATCCCATGTCTTCCTGGGTCTACCTCTACTGCAGACAGTATAGATAAAATAATATAATATGTTAAATATATTATGATATATGTAGCCCCTTAGCAATTAAACCTTAAGGCAAGAAGATAAATGCATTTTACCCTTTTGAGACAAAGTCACAAATAAGGCAACAGATATATCCATATCACATGATTTCAAACTCTGAATTTATCTTAGTTCTCAT
The DNA here is from genome assembly GCF_006345805.1 of Octopus sinensis. Lineage (NCBI taxonomy): Eukaryota > Metazoa > Mollusca > Cephalopoda > Octopoda > Octopodidae > Octopus > Octopus sinensis. The sequence continues at coordinate 43,308,908 of NC_043006.1, forward strand.
CAGTGGATCTTACTAGCCTGGAGTTAAAAGGGGTATCTCACCTCATCATACCCACGAGAAAACTGTTGAGTAGCATGTGCTAAATTCAAATTTGGTAGGAGTGTATAGTATAAATAATATAATATAATATATGAAATATATTCATGGTTTTGGGTTCAGTTCCACCACGTGGCACTTTGGGCAAGTTTCTTCTGCTATAGCCCCGGGCTGACCGAAGCTCTGGGATTGAATTTGTTAGGCAGAAGTTACTGCCATGGCGGCGAGCTGGCAAAAATTCTAGCAGTATTTCATCTGCCTTTATGTTCTGAGTTCAAATTCCGCCGAGGTTGACTTTGCCTTTCATCCTTTCGAGGTCGATGAAATAAGTACCAGTTACACACTGGGGTCGATGTAATTGACTCAATCCCTTTGTCTGTCCTTGTTTGCCCCATCTGTTTAGCCCCTTGTGGGCAATAAAGAAATAAGAAGTTACTGCCATGTGTTTATATGTGTGTGTAGGTGCTTGTGCCTCTCTGAGAGAGAGAGAGATACATGGCCCATTAGCAATTAAACTGAGAGGCAAATTAATAAAGGTGCCAAGTAGTACCAGCATTGCTAGAAATAGGAGTCAAAGCAACGACTCAAAAAGCCGCAAACACACTATCTCAGGAGCTGAACAAAAGAGGGGAAGTGAGAGGAAAAACGTACCTTATCTGCTGAGACATACATATACAGACATATAAACTGTTAATGGAAAATGTATAAAAATGCTTAAAGATACAAATAATTAACTGTAACTTAGAAACTAAGTATGGAAGTGACATGAATTATGGAAAACTATTTTATTTATTAGTTAATCATTTCATATTATAAAAAATCCATAGAGTAATATAATAAAATATTTAAAAGGATTTATTTATATGAGTATTGTACACATGTCTCCATAATAGATATTTATGAAATAAATAATCATTTCATCAGCAATTGAAATTTTAATAACTGTTTAAAGTGAAGTAAAATATGATGTTCATTATTACAAGTCGAAGAATACAAACCATACATGGATATATAAATATATATATATATATATAACGTATGTGTACACACACGTATATGCAAAGACATAGCTATACACATATGTGCACACATACATGCACATACTCATGTGTATGTATGTATATATATATATATATACACACACACATATATATGTATATATTATATTATAATAATATAAAGAAAAGATGATATCAATAAAGTATAATATACATATGTATATATATATATATCATCATCATCATCATCATTGTTTAACGTCCGTTCTCCATGCTAGCATGGGTTGGCCGGTTTGACCGGGGATCTGGTAAGCCAGAAGGCTGCACCAGGCTCCAGTCTTATCTGGCAATGTTTCTACAGCTGGATGCCCTTCCTAACGCCAACCACTCCATGAGTGTAGTGGGTGCTTTTTACATGCCACCCGCACAGGTGCCATCGAGGCTGGCAACAGCCATGGTCGGATTGGTGCATTTTACGGGCCACCGGCACGGAAGCCAGTCGAGGCGGCACTGGCTTCGGCCACGATTCGGATGGTGCTTTTTACGTGCCACCAGCACGGAAGCCAGTCAATGTGGCGCTGGCATCGGCCACAATTCAGATAGTGCTTTTTACGTAGCACCAGTCCAGGGGTCCTGGCATCTGCCGGGTGCCAGTCATAGGATTGGTTCAATTTCGATTCCGATTTCGATTTCGATTTCACTTGCCCCAACAGGTCTTCTCAAGCAAAGGGGAGTTGGCATGGATGCCTGTCGTCGGATGAGGTACGATATCGACTTCGCTTGCCTCAACAGGTCTTTGTGTGTCCAAGGGAGGAAAGGCATGCATAAGTGGGCTGGACTCACTTGTCCTGTCTGGTCTTCTCACGTACAGCATATTTCCAAAGGTCTCGGTCGCTGGTCATTTCCTCAGTGAGGCCTAAAGTTCAAAGGTCGTGCTTCACCACCTCATCCCAGGTTTTCCACGGGTTCCCTCAACTGCTAGGGATTGGCACTTTTTCACACACCTATCTTCATCCATTCTCTCCACATGACCATACCAGCGCAATCGTCTTTCTTGCACACCACAACTGATGCTCCTTAGGTACAACATTTCTCTCAAGGTACTAACGCTCTGTTGAGTATGTACACTAACATTACACATCCATCGGAGCATACTGGCTTCATTCCTCGCGAGCTTATGCATGTCCTCAGCAGTCACGGCCCATGTTTCACTGCCATGTAGTATGGCTGTTCGTACACATGCATCATACAGTCTGCCTTTTACTCTGAGCGAGAGGCCTTTAGTCACCAGCAGAGGTAAGAGCTCCCTAAACTTTGCCCAGGCTATTCTTATTCTAGCAGTTACACTTTCAACGCACCCACCTCCACTACTGACTTGGTCACCTAGATAACAGAAGCTATCAACTACTTCTAGTTTTTCCCCCTGGAAAGTGACGGAAGTTGTTTTCTGCAGATTTTCAAAGGTTAATGTTCCCAAGCATCTGCCGCATACAAAAACTATCTTCCCAGTTAGCCTACCTTTGACATTGCTGCACCTCTTATGTGTCCATAGCTTACACTGGGTACATCTTATAGAGTTTCTACCTACACCTTTTCTACAGATCGAGCAGGGCCATCTTCCTGAAGACATTTGTGGATTGTCTACCTTCCTACTTATTAGTACTTTGGTTTTAGCTAGGTTGACTCTAAGGCCCTTCGATTCTAAACCCTCCTTCCACACCTGGAACTTCTCCTCCAGTTCTGATAGTGACTCAGCAATTAGAGCAAGGTCATCAGTATAGAGGAGCTCCCAGGGGCAACCTGTCTTGAATTCCTCCGTAATTGCCTGGAGGACTATGATATATAGGAGGGGGCTGAGTACTGAACCCTGGTGGACCCCAACCTCTACTTTGAATTCTTCTGTGTACATGTTGCCAACTCTAACCTTACTTACGGCATCCCTGTACGTGGCTTGCACAGCCCTCACCAGCCATTCATCTATCCCTAGTTTCCTCATTGACCACCAGATAAGGGATCGGGGGACCATGTCAAAGGCTTTCTCCATGTCAACGAAAGCCAGGTACAGGGGCTTATCTTTGGCTAGGTATTTCTCCTGCGGCTGCCTTACCAGGAATATAGCATCAGTGGTACTTTTCCCTGGCACGAACCCAAACTGCATCTCATCTAAACTAACTCTCTCTCTAATTAGTTGGGCTATGACCCTCTCCGTATATATATATATATATATATACATATATATATACACATATAGATAGATAGATAAATAGATAGATAGATAGATAGATAGATAGATCATTTGAACAATCCAAGGACGAAAGTATTTGATACAGAAAAGTACACTGATGTAACAGTTTTTAGTTTGAAGTTAAAGTTTCACAAATTGGAACGCTTAGTTTCATGTTTCCAGTCTTCAGGCAATAATAGGAATATTTATTTCCAGAATAAATAATCATTAATATAAACGAAAAAAATTTAAGCATAAGGAAACGCTTTTAATTGGTTGGAACAGTATTATACAAGGGTGTCCAGCATTCATGTTTTTGGCATTTTGAAATTTTTCAATAGAAATTTAGGCACAGGAGTGGCTGTGTGGTAAGTAGCTTGCTTACCAGCCACATGGTTCCGGGTCCAGTCCCAATGCATGGCACCTTGGGCTATAGCCTTGGGCTGACACAAAACCTTGTAAATGGATTTGGTAGACGGAAACTGAAAGAAGCCCATCATATATATGTATATATCCGTTTGTCAGACAGTTTTTGTTAACAAAAACTGTCCGACGAACGGGAATGTGAAACTCCGAGTAACAGGTTTTGTTGAATTTCTGCTGCTTTTAAATAAAGCATATTACTCTACCCCTGGTATTTGAGTACTCTTTTTTCCACCTTGTTTCACATTTATGTGTTTACTCCAGTATATATATATATATATATATATATATATATATATGTGTGTGTGTTTGTGTGTGTGTGTGTGTATATGTATGTGTGTCTGTCTTTGTCCACCCAACATTGCTTGACAACCAATGGTGGTGTGTTTACGTACCCGTAACTTAGCGGTTTGGCAAAAGAGACCGATTGAATAAGTACTAGGCTTACAAAGAATAAGTCCTCAGTCGATTTGCCCAACAAGTAAAAGAGTAAAAGAGTAAAGAGTATGTATGGAGACAGAAAAAATGTTTGCTGAGAATGAAAACAAATGATGATAGTTTTATAGAACAAAATATGAAACTTTTCAGACATGCAACGATTACAAAATTTATAATTCTCTTTGTATCATTCAGTATATACTATTCTTTTACTTGTTTCAGTCATTTGACTGCAGCCATGCAGGAGCGCCACCTTTTAGTTGAAGAAATCGCCCCCCAGGACTTATTCTTTGTAAGCCTGGTACTTATTCTATCAGACTCTTTTGCCAAACTGCTAAGTTATGTGGCTGTAAACGCACCTACATCGCTTGCCAAGCTATGGTTGGGTGACAAGCACAGGCACAAAGACACACACACATATATATGTATGTTTATGTATGTGTGTATTTATATATACGACAGGCTTCTTTCAGTTTCTGTCTACCAAATCCAATCACAAGGCTTTGGTCAGCCCGAGGCTATAGTAAAAGACACTTGACCCACAGTGCCATGCAGTGGGACTGAACACAGAACCATGTGGTTGAGAAGCAAGCTTTTTACCATATTGTCATGCCTGCATATATACTATATACCTAATAATACAAAGAGAATATGTACACATATATTGTGCTAGTAGGGTGCCAAGAGCACCATCCGAGCGTGATCGTTGCCAGAGCAGCCAACTGGCTTCCGTACCCCACCATCCGAGTGTGATCGTTGCCAGAGCAGCCAATTGGCTTCCGTACCCGTGGCACGTACAAGGGCACCATTCGAGTGTGATCGTTACCAACGTCGCTTCACTGGTACCTGTGCCGGTGGCATGGGTAAAAAGATTCGAGCGAGGTCATTGCCAGTACCGCCTGACTGGCCCCCGTGCCGGTGGCACGTAAATAGTACCCACTATACTCTCGAAGTGGTTGGCGTTAGCAAGGGCATCCAGCTGTAGAAACTCTGCCAGATCAAGATTGGAGCCTGGTGCAGCCATCAGTCAAAATCGTCCAACCCATGCTAGCATGGAAAGCGGACGTTAAACAATGATGATGATGATGAGGATTCCAAATGATTATTAAAGTGTCTAATACTCTTAATTATATATTCAGGTAAAAAAAAATGTATCAGATCATATTTCAAGATTTCTAAAAGTGATTTAATGTTTATTATATCATAATTCGAAAGGATTTATCATCAAATTAATATAAATGGGTTCATTAGCTGTGATCACTTTTTCCCAATAAACATTTAGATTGGAAAACGAAATTGTTTAAGAGGTATTTTGGAAGATAAATACAATTGTACAAGTAAAAGGGATTAAGTGATGATAGAGTTTTAAGGATTCTGCCATAAATATTTTCTATTACTAAAGTAAAACTGTATGTAGAACTAAGTCTTAATTTAACATTATTCTTTTTGAAACTTTATATATGTGGGTGTCTTTTTTTAAATATGTACATAGTAAATGAAAGAAATGTGTGGTGGAGTTTGTGTGCAGACAAAGAAAATAAAAGATTATGCGATAAAACTATGCATCTTTTATTTCCATTTTTTCTAACATGAGAATTGATATTGAAATTATTAATGTGAGTAATCTTATTTTTAAAACTACAAACTTCTAATGTTTCGTTATAACAAGAAACTAGTTTGTTAAAGAAAGACACATCATATTAAATATTGGATAAAGTTCTACTCACATTTGTAACTAAATTATTTATAATACTATAAGGATGATTAACATTTAAATATATATATATGAATATATATATACATATAGTTAAATATATACATATATCATCATATACATATATATATAATTATATATATATATATACATATATTTTGTAATTGCTCAAATGTTTCTCTGAATAAATGATATTTATTAATTGAATTTAAGGCAATATTTAAAAAGATTAAATATATGTAACTTAGTATTATCAGTAATCTTTATGTCTAAGACTAAATAATTCACTGAGAAATTTTTCTGAAATTATGTAACAGTTAAACCTTCATTCTATATGCAAAGGATATAGCTACTGAGTTAGAAATTAGTGATAGAGTTGAATGTTTAGCTCAATGTAGACCATACATAGCATTTAAGACTGCAAAACAGATTTTTGTTAGTAATCCATCTTGTAAATTAATAAGGACCACCAAACATGAGTTAAATATAATCAGTAAAAATATCTTATACTCTAAACAGATTTCTATTAGAGTGTGGCCATTGCCAGTACCACCTGACTGGCCCTCGTACCGGTGGCACATAAAAGCACCCACTACACACTCGGAGTGGTTAGCATTAGGAAGGGCATCCAGCTGTAGAAACTCTGCCAGATCAGATTGGAGTCTCGTGCAGCCATCTGGTTCGCCAGACCTCAGTCAAATCGTACAACCATGCTAGCATGGAAAAATGGACGTTAAACAATGATGATGGTGATGATGATGATAAATCCATCTTGTAGCTTAATAAGGAGTACCAAACATAAGTTAGGTATGGTCAGTAAAAATGTCTTGTACTCTAGAATCCTTGAAACTAAATTAACAACTGTCTTTTCACCTTCTGAGATAACAATATCCTTGTTATTAAATGGTTGACAGTATTGGCAATAAGTATCTTTATTAATTCCTTCAGTTTGAAATGATCAAATTTTATACTTCAGTAATCAAATTTCTACTCCAAAAAGCACCATTTTCCTTTTTTATTTTTGACAAGAATGACATATTACTCAGTAAATCCATTATAAAAATAATTATGCTCCATTACTTTCTTTTGATAGTATCTCTTGGCAAAAAAATTTAGTGTCATTATTGCGAATGTGCATGTATGCATACACTGCACACGCATAAGGACATATATGAAGAGAAAGAGAGAGAGAGAGAGTGGGGGGAGTAGAAGATTAATGTATCATATTCAAAGTTAATATATTCTGATAGGTAAATTCACTGCAGTGTTCAACCAGAGATAATGCCTCTAATGGACGAGCTGTGCTTAAAACACAATACATATTGGAGGCAGACAAAAGTCAGTGGCTGGAGAGAATGTTAGATGCATTTCTGATTTATTGTGCTTTGTCAGTAGCATTCACTTATAGCCGGCTGCATGCCAAGAAGAAATCCCTCACCACCAATATAGGGAAACAGTGAACAGACATTTACTGATGCTGCAAATAGTTGCTCAGCTGAATAAAAATCCATTATATGCAACAGAAGCAGTATTAGATTAAAATAGTCATTTGTGCATCATATTTGATATGAATACATTATTGAAAGGTAAATTTTCTGTTGTATTAACCCAGAGATAATATCTCATATGGATCTGCTAGCATTCTTTTCCAGATGCTGCAAAGACTATTTCCATTTGCTTCTGGTAAATCTTTTCAAACACAGTATATCCATAAGAGATATTATTTCAGGTCAAATACTACAGTAAGTTTACCTATCACAATGTATTAACTTTGAGTATGATAAACAAATTACTATTTTAATCTAATACTGATTCTGTAGCATATACTCACACACACACACACACACACACACACGCACACATACAAACACACATACACATATATATGACAAAGGCCCAAGTTACCTGGCACCTGGCCATACTCAAGAAGACCCATACCCAACAGCAGAAGTGTTAAGACTGATCTTTCTGGCTGTATAAAGCATTCATGGTGGTGCCACATAAAAAAGCACCCAGCACACTCTTTAAAATGGTTGGCATTAGGAAGGGCATCCAGCCATAGAAACCAAGCCAAATCAGACTGGAGTCTGGTATAGATCCCTCAGCTTGCCAGCTCTGGTCAAACTGTCCAGCCCATGCTAACATGGACAACGGACATTAAATGATGATGATGATATATACATACACACACACTCCTTCCCTCTCTCTCACACACACACATCATCATCATCGTTTAACGTCTGCTTTTCATGCTAGCATGGGTTGGACGATTTTGACTGAGGGCTGGTGAACCAGATGGTTGCACCAGGCTCCAATCTTGATCTGGCAGAGTTTCTACAGCTGGATGCCCTTCCTAATGCCAACCACTCCGAGAATACATATATTCTTTCCTACTCTAGGCACAAGGCCAGAAATTTTGGGGGCAGTCGATTAGATCGACCCCAGTATGCAACTAGTTCTTAGTTTACCAAACCTGAAAGGATGAAAGGCAAAGTTGATCTTGGCAGAATTTGAACTCAGAACGTAAAGACAGACGAAATACTGCTAAGCATTTCACCCAGCGTGCTAACATTTCTGCCAGCTTGCCGCCTTAAAAATTTCATTTTCTACACTTGGCACAAGGCCTGGAATTTGTGGGGAGGGAGCCAGTCAATTAAATTGACCCCAGTATCCAACAGGCACTTAATTTATCGGTCCCAAATGGATGAAAGGCAAAGTTGACCTCAGTGGAATTTGAACTCAGAACGTAAAGACAGCCGAAATACCGCTAAGCATTTTGCCCGGCGTGCTAACGTTTCTGTCAGCTCACCACCTTGCATATATTATACACAAATCACTTGTACCTGTGTCACTTGTATCGACCAGACAATCAGATGTTGTTGTGGAAGGAAAGGTATTTTTTAATAGAATCAATACATTGGAAATAATGTTACGCACATATCCACCCACTACTAGAGGATTTCCATTCAGTTAATTGGCAAATATTCATTAACATGCTATAATCACTGGTCCTCTTATAAATCATTTCTTCTCTCTGTCTCTTCTACCATTACTAAGATAGCCCCTCCTCCTAATCTGAATCCACAAGCTGAGTACCACCCCCTCGTCAGCTTAACTGAAGCACTTGGGTTTTCATCTCTGACAACCCCAATTTTCTCTGCCCTTCCACCCAAACCTGGCCCTAAAAACTTTGTTCAGTCATTTTTCTGTATTGCAACTTACCTTCTTGACTTCCCCATCTACTTGAGTTATTGTTGTTGTGGTTGTTGTGTTTAAAATTTATCATGTATGGGCAGACTTGTGTTTAAAAGCATTCCAAGTGGGACCATTTCAGTCATTAGACCAGTCTATCTCGGACTACATCATCTTATGTGTCCTTCCCTTTTTAAGAAGGTATGGTGTTTTATTTATTAAATTTTTGATTCCCAGTTCTAGCAGATTCAGCAAATGTGTAGGCGTTCTTTCATTGGTGCTCTACTCAAGTTTTTCCTCCAGGCAATGATCAGCAGAAGTTCAACTTGCATATCAACAGCACTTATCACAATAATCTGCAAAATTTTTAAGAGACATATCGATACTTCTAAGCAGCATCTCAAGAGTGTGTGAAATCTTTCTACATAATAGCTATTAATAAATAATCTAGTTATTTTATCAATTACATTGAATGTTGTTGTCACAAAGAATAACACATATGTGAAGTTGTTATTTTATGACATGAAGTAGCTTATATTATTGTAAGTAGACTGTAAAGAATTTGGACTCAAGTTTTAAATATTTAGCTCTGTATACAATATAAAATAATTAAAATTATTTTTGTGTATTTGAAGATTTAAAGCAGTATAAACACATGTATAGAATTAATCTAAAATTCTAGCGGCTACATAAAATGTTATCTACGACAAAATTAATAATTAATAGTTAGACTGCAGTGATATTAATTAATATATTTGCTTGAAGAATAATTTTATAAAAGGAAATATAGAAATAACTAAAGAAATAAAATTCTGTAAAATTCTTGCAGTTATATTTGTCAAGAGTGTAAAGTTTCAATAGGCTTAGTATTAAAATTACATATAAAATCAAAAATGATCAAAGTTATTGTTATATAAAATATATGAAATATGTGTGTGTGTGTGTGTGTATTATGTATATTATAAACATAATAAAGAATTTCTCTGTGGGAATATACTGTTTGCTCTGTAGTATGTATGTGTGTGTGTGTGTGTGTGTGTTTATATAATATGTATGTGTAGTTGTAAATAAGTAAGCATCATCATCGTCGTTGCTGTCGTCATAGTCGTCGTCGTCATCATCATCATTATTGTCATCATCGTCATCGTTGTTGTCATCGTCATAATCATCGTCATTATCACCACCTATCATCGTTATTGTTGCCGTCATCGTCATCGTCGTCGTCTTCATCATCATCGTTGTCATGTTCATCATCGTCATCATCATCACCATCTATCATCATCATTGTTGCCGTCATCATCGTCGTCATTGTTGTCATGTTCATCGTCGTCTTCATCATCATCTTCATCATAATCATTGTCATCGTCATCATCACCATTGTCACTGTCATCTTCATCATCATCATCATCGTTGTTACTGTTGTCACGGTTATCATCAGCATCACCATCATCTTAGTCGTCATCATCATTATCATTATCATCATCATCATTATCATCATCATCATTATCATCACCATCGTCGTCGTCACTATCATCATCATCACCATCATCACCACTATCATCATCATCATCATCATTGTCGACAACATCATCATCATCATCATCATCATCATCATTGTAGTCACCGCTGTCATCATCTTTGTTTTATGTCTGCTTTCCCTGCTGGCATGGGTTTGGCTGGTTCTCACACTGTCCAAGTCACTTCTTGACCACAGTGGCTTAGGTGACCATGTCTCATTAATACAGTCTGTTTTGCTAAGGTTCCTACAGTAAGATGTCTTTCTCACCACCAAACACTTTACAAAGTGTGTTCGGTCATTCTCTCATGCTGTTAGCTTTCAAAGAGCTTGTCAGTTCCTCAACAACACACTGCTAAAATGGTCCTCTTGATTCCATGTTGCTTCTATATGTTTGTCAACTATATTGTTCTGTACCCTGCAAGATGAAAAGGACCTCCAAATTCTATGATTCTCTCATTCGTTCAGAGCATGAAAGCAAAAGAAGAGAGTGTAGAAGGACTGAATGAAGAAGATGAACAAAGATGAGGAGAAAGAAGCAAGAGTATGAATGAATGGCTACAGAGTGACTTTAGTGGCAATATAGAAGGGGAATGGGAAGGAAATAATAATAAATAGAAATGGGCAGGAGAGTAAGAAGAGGGAGAGTTAGGGAGAGAAACACTAATGCAGCTACATGTGAAATAGAGAGGGGGAGAGAGAGACAATGAGAGAGGGGGGTGAAGAGTGAATGGCAGGTGATTGTAAAAATAACCGTGGTAAGATTGTGGGATGAATGTCACTAACATGGCATCTGGATGAAATGAGGTGGTTATGCATAAACAAGATCAATGTTTGCTGGCAAGACTTAGAGCAAATGATGGATAATTGTGATAACAATGACATAAGAATGATGGATATCAAGAAGAGAGTGGTGTAAAGGAGAGAGAGAGCGAGTGTGTGTGTGTGTGTGATGGATAATATTACAGAGATGATTATCAATACAGGAGGATAAAGTGAGTAGATACCTACACATCTAGGCGTAGGAGTGGGTGTGTGGTAAGAAGCTTGCTTATGAACCACATGATTCCAGGTTCAGTCCCACTGCGTGACACCTTGGGCAAGTGTCTTCTACTATAGCCTCGGGCCAACCAAAGCCTTGTGAGTGGATTTGGTAGACAGAAACTGAAAGAAGCCTGTCGTTTATATATATATATAAAGTTAATTCAAACATGAAAACACAAGGAGAAAACACAACAACACGAGGATGTGGAACATATATAGTATTATTGGACGCTCAGGAAGGAAGGGAAGAAGGAGGGTTTAATGTTTCAAGCGGAGCTCTTCGTCAGAAATATAATGTTTGTGTGTCTGTGTTTGTCCCCCAACATCGCTTGACAACCGATGCTGGTGTGTTTACATCCCCGTAACTTAGTGGTTTGGCAAAAGAGACCAATAGAACAAGTACTATGCTTACAAAGAATAAGTTCTGGGGTTGATTTGTTTGACTAAAGGCAGTGCTCCAGCATGGCCACAGTCAAATGACTGAAACAAGTAAAAGTGTAAAAAAGTAAATGATACAAGCACTCTTTACTCAGGCACCAAGTGGGATGGAAAGTGAAGTAGAGAGATAAGATGGTGGAAAGGGATTGACAGTGAACAGATTCGATGTTGCTCAGGTAACCCTGTGCAATGAACAGGAGAAGACAATACAATAATCTTCTTTTCTACTACTTTTCTACACTAGACACATGGCCCGAAATTTTTGGGGAGGGGGCCAGTCGACTAGATTGACCCCAGTACACAACTGGTACTTAATTCATTGACCTCGAAAGGATGAAAGGCAAAGTCAACCTTGGCGGAATTTGAACTCAGAATATAACAGCAGACGAAATACCGCTAAGCATTTCACCCGGCGTGCTAACGTTTCTGCCAGCTCACCACCTTCATCCTGCTTAATATTCTTTTCTACTTAAACACATGGCCCGAAATTTTGTGGGAGAAGGCCAGTCGACTAGATCGACCCCAGAATGCAACTGGTAATTAATTCATCAACCCTGAAAGCACGTCAATAATAATAATAATAATGATGATGCTGAAGAAGAATAAAAGCTACCCAGTTACTTCTCTAACAACAACAACATCAATAACAACATTGACTGGATGAAAGGATGAAAGGCAAAGTCAACCTTATTGGAATTTGAACTCAGAACATAAAGACAGAAGAAATACGCTAAGTATTCCGCCCAGTTTCTTATTTCTTTATTGCCCACAAAGGGCTAAACATAGAAGGGACAAACAAGGACAGACAAAGAGATTAAGTTGATTACATCGGCCCCAATGCGTAACTGGTACTTAATTTATCGACCCCGAAAAGATGAAAGGCAAAGTCGACCTCAGCAGAATTTGAACTCAGAGCATAACAGCAGACGAAATACCGCTAAGCATTTCGCCTGGAGTGCTAGCGATTCTGCCAGCTTGCCACCTTAGAGACAATACAATAATGAGAGGGTAATGAATAAGCAAGACTGGCAGCAGAAGGTGACTAACAGAAACAAAAGGAGTCAAATGCTTGGATGCAGATATACATACTATATAGCCCAGCTACCATCACAAACTCCATTTTAACCTACATTACACCAAGCTTGCATGAATGATCATGTTTTCTCTGCATTATGTGCAACAGTCATCATGGCCCTTAATCATTTCTTCCATGATAATGCCATTTTGAGATTAGTCTTCACCATTTTATCTCAAGTCTTCTTCAGTCTCCTGTTTTTTCCACATGTTCCAATTTTGAGGATTCGTACTGCTTTATGCACCAGAATCCTTTCATATCTTTTCTTTTCCACATTATATCTAATTCTGCATTTATCTAGTTTTTCTCTCAGCTTAATTGAACTTTGTTGCTCATGCACACTAACAGTACACATCCACCAAAGCATACTTAATCAATTTCTTTCTTGTCTTTGTACATCGTCATTATTCAAAGCCAATATCTCACAACATGTTAAACAACACTCCATACTCAAGCGTCTGTCTCAAAAAGCCCTTTGTTGCTAGCAGATATAATAGTTCTCAGAACTTTTTCCAACCTGTTTTGACTCTGATTCCTATATTTTCAAAGCATCAATTCCCACTATTAATTATGTCTCCTTGGTAATGAAAACTATAACTAATTTTACAAAGCCTTCTGGGCATTTGAGAGAAACGATTTCCAATGTTTTCTAAAGGCTTGTTGCTCCCATGCATCAAAAGCATGTGAAGTCTGTCTTCTCTGTTTACCAAACTGTGACCCTTCTTTGTTCCTTGAGTACACTATATGGAATTCTTACCAACTTTCTTGAACATGAAGCATTGCCCTTTCCTTAAGGATAAAGCCTTCTCTTATACTTACTATTGGGTTGTCCAGAAAGTTCGTGGAGTGAGAAAGTGGGTGAGGGAAAGAGGGAGAAAAAGGGAAGGAAAGAAAGAAGAATCAACACCAGTATTTGAGTGGTACTTTATCAATCTTTGGAAATTGGAAGGCAAAGTTGACTGTGGTAGTGTTTGAACTTAGATTGCAGAGAGCTAAAATAAATACCGCAAAATGTATCTGACACTCTAACAACTCAACTTCACTATCCAATATGTATGATATTCACAATACACATTCACACACACAGACAATGTATATCTGTGTGTGTATGCATTTGTAAATATGCATATATATGTGTGTGTATATATATAAATATATATATATATATATATATATATGATATATATATATATATTATATATATATATATATGTATATATGTATATATGTATATATATGTGTGTTGTGTGTGTGGTGTGTGTGTATATGCGTGTGTGTGTATATATATATACATATGTATAAACATATATAACATTATCATCATTTAGTGTTGATGATGATGATGATATTATGTATGTTTATAGTTATACACACACACATATATTTACATATTTATATGTATATGTGTATATATATATATATATCTATATATATACATATAAATATAATATATACATTTAAATATATATACATATAAATATATATATATTATATATACAATTATATATACATTATATTTATAATTTATATACATATATATATATATATATATATATATATATATATATACATATAAATATAATATATACATGTAAATATAATATACATATAAATATAATATATACATTATATATACAATTATATATACATTATATTTATAATTTATATACATATATATATATATATATATATCAAATATTATATCATATTGTATATATATGCACATATATGTGTGTGTGTGTATATATATGTATGTATGTATGTATGTATATATTATATATATTATACCATATTGGTAATAGCTCTTGCAGCTCTTTGTTAATGCTTGTCTGGTTAAGTTCACAACAATAAAAATTCGTTAATTAGTTTATTGTTGTTTCTTTGTGTTTCAGGAACACTTGTAGCCATCTTTGTTGCGAGTTATTTGAATGTTTGTGATGTGTTCCTGTATTCCTGTAGTTCTGGGTGAGGCAGTCATAATTGATATTGAGTACACATGTGGAATGCTATGAATAGAAACTCTACAGTAAACCAAGATTAATTTAGTTTCAGAATGTGACAATATTTGCTTCTAATGGAAGTCTGGGAAATATGAGCAGAATAAAGTAATTAGTTATGTTAGAAATCATTAAAAATTTGGAATTATAAATTTACAGTGGTGTTTTCCTTTTGTAACAAGTTGTTAATCTTGTTTCGATGTTGTTGTTATTGTTGTTGGTGGTGTTGTTTAGCCCCAGGTTAGATTTGATTGAGTAAACCAATGATCAAAGTCGGTCCAGCTATGACAGTCTTGTATTTTTGTGTGTTTGTATTCTTTTCTACTTTTTTACTCTAGGCACAAGGCCTGAAATTTGTGGGGAGGGGGGCTAGTCGATTGGATCTACCCCAGTACACAACTAGTACTTAATTTATCAAGCTTGAAAGGACGTAAGGTAAAGTCGACCTCGGCGGAATTTGAACTCAGAAAGTAAAAACAGATGAAATACCGCTAAGTATTTCACCCGGCATGCTAATGTTTGTATTATTTTATTCTTTTACTTGTTTCAGTTATTTTGATTGTGGCCATGCTGGAGCACTGCCTTTAGTCAAACAAATCAACTCCACGACTTATTCTTTGTAAGCCTAGTACTTATTCCATTGGTCTCTTTAGCTGAACTGCTAAGTTATGAGGATGTAAACACACCAACATCGGCTGTCAAGTGATGGTGGGGGAATAAACACAAGACACAAACAAATATATATATATATACATATATATATATATATATACACATATATATACATATATATATATATATATGACGGGCTTCTTTCAGTTTTCTTCTACCAAATCCACTCACAAGGTTTTGTTCAGCCCAAAGTGCCACACAGTGGGACTGAACTGGGGCAACAATTCGAAGAATCTTAATCAAGCAAATCAACTCTGGTGCTTATTATTTTTTTAAGCCCGGTACTGATTCCATCGATTTCTTTCTCACCAGACTGCTAAGTTACGAAGACATAAACACACCAACACTAGCTTTCAAACTGGAGAAGTGACAAACAAACCCACAAAGATATACACATACACACATACACATATCAGGTTAAGTAAAACGTAAGCAGTGTTTTGAATCATGAAGAATCTGTATCGGATTTTTGCAGAGTTTTGAATTTTTTCTAAACATTTTTTTTATCAATTGTCTAATAATACAGACATAGACTTGCTCAAATGCGTCAATAAATTAACATTGATATTTTTTCCACCATTGTTACAATCATCTGAAATGGAATTGTCAAAGCATGATATTCGAGCAATTTTGCTATTCAACTTCAAAAAAGGATGTAAAGCAGCTGAAACTGCTCAAGATATCCATGAAACGTTTGGTGAGGAAATGAGCAGTGAGTGGTCAGTTCAAAAATGGTTTAAACGATTTCACAGTGGCGACCTAAGCCTTGAAGATTGTGAGTGTAGTGGATACTCATCTCTCATCGATGACAGTCATTTAAAGACCATCATTAAGAAAGATCCATATAAAACCACCCAAGAACTGGCAAAAGAACTACAGGTTAGCCAGAAAACTGCCTGCAACCATTTGCATGCGATTGGAAAATCAAAAAAGCTTGACAAATGGCTACCATACAGTTTGAATGAAAATCTGAAAATATATTAGCTTAGAAGCCACCCTATCAGATGGCTTTTTAAGCTAGTATATATATATATATATATATATATGCATACATACATGTATATATATGTATACACATACACACACATATATGCATATATATATATATATAAAGCACCCACTACACTCTTGGAGTGGTTGGCATTAGGAAGGGCATCCAGCTGTAAAAGCTCTGCCAGATCAAGATTGGAGCCTGGTGCAGCCATCTGGTTCGCCAGCCCTCAGTCAAAATCATCCAACCCATGCTAGTATGGAAAGCGGACGTTAAACGATGATGATGATGATGATGATATATATATATATATATATATATATATATATATATATATATATATATATATATATGTATGTATGTATGTATGCATATATATCAATAATAATAGTGATTGTTTCTTATCAGGAACAAAATGTTTAATAGGACTGCTATAGAAGTGCTCAAGTAAATGAGACAAGTATAACAAACTTTGGTTGTAGAACAAACATCAAATTTAAGGTCATCCACCCAACATATCACATCTCGAACATTTAATCACATATGAAAAAACATAATGCTTTTTCTTATACATAGAATACAGATGGATAAAATCACAGAAGATGAAGCAATAATTCATTTGGACAAGCATATAAAACAAAAATGTTTGAGTACAGTCTATCGCAATTAAAAATTAATACTTCAACATCTAAAAAATTTTTTTTCAACATTATAACACCTAGAATAATAAATATATAAAAATATAAAAATATCATCAGCATCATCATCGTTTAGCGTCCGTTTTCCATGCTAGCATGGGTTGGACGGTTCAACTGGGGTCTGTGAAGCCAGAAGGCTTCATCAGACCCAGCCAGATCTGGCAGTGTTTCTACGGCTGGATGCCCTTCCTAACGCCAACCACTCCGTGAGTGTAGTGGGTGCTTTTTACGTGCCACCTGCACAGGTGCCAGACAGAGCTGGCAAACGGCCATGAACGGATGGTGCTTTTTATGTGCCACCGGCACGGGGGCCAGGCGAGGCTATTGATATATAAAAATACCTATTTATAAGAAACATATAAATATATAATATATAAGGTAAGATAAAAGTTCATCGATTTCCACATGGCCTCAGACTCAACACAGAGGCCTACACCAAATGTCTGGAGGAAGTAGTCCTGCCCTGGATCAAGAGGGTGGCTGCTGGAAGAGCCTATGTTTGGCAACAGGACTATGCACCATGCCACACAAGCAGGAGAACCCAGTGATGGCTGTCAGATAATTTCTGAGACCACATCACCCCTAAATCCCCAAAATGCAATCCTCTTGATGAACTTTTATCTTACCTTATATATTATGTATTTATATGTTTCTTATATATATATATATGTATTTTCGTATATTTATATATTTTTATATTTTTATATATTTATTATTCTAGGTGTTATAATGTTAAAAAAATTTTTTTAGACGCTGAAGTATAATTTTTAATTGCGATAGAATGTATTCACACATTTTTTTTTCATTTGCTTGTATAAATGAATTATTGTTTCATCTTCTGTGATTTTATGCATCTGTATTCTATGTATATAAGAAAAAGCATTATGTTTTTTTATGTGATTAAATGTTTGAGATGTGATTTGTTAGGTGGATGACCTTAAATCTGTTGTTTATTCTACAACCAAAGTTTATTATATATATATATATTCTCCTCTTCTTGAGCACAGCGAACTGCCAATGATGAAAATGATGATGATGATAACAACAAATGTGATGATAATGATGACGATGATGATTAAAGCTGAGCCAAGGCAGAAAAATTAATAATGGTGTGAAATAGTTAAGGGCTGCAAGTTTGATTTTTGTAACAGGTCTTCATATAGTACAGGGTTCTAACCAAAGGTGAATTTTAAGACTTCAAGCACAAGAAAACAGTTCCGAGCAATGCTAAAAGCATGTTTTTTTTTTCCATGTTGCACAAACGATGTACCACTCATGCAAGAATTGCAGAAACGATAGTTTGAGTGTTACGAGATAATATTTACATGAAAACCAGGCACGGAGGCTGAAAGTTATCTTAAGTAACTCTAAAGCAGAATATTTCCAACAATTAAACAACAAAGGGAACACAATCAATATACAGATGGCACTCTCTTTATATTCCTGTATATTGGCTGGTCATAAATTATCAGGATCAAATGTTTTCCTGCCTACCAACTACCATAACCTAACAACAGCCAAATTAACAAGTTAATTCTATGTTATCACATAGCTTGCAGAATAATAATACATTAATTTAATTTATATATTAACCAAAATTTTTACAATCGGTAAATTATATAAGAACTAAAGGTATTCAGCAACACAAAGTTCCTAACTTTTTCAGTTATGTGAGGAGGATTAAATAAGCTTGGTTGTAATTGTATGATTGTATGTAGTTGCCCTTTCATGTTGCTTTTATGTTCAGTCGTGTTGATACATAAATTCAATTCAATCCAAAACTGAACCTATGATCTTTTTGAATATTTTGTTATGTTTTGTGAATATATATATATATATATATATATTTATATCTATGTATGTATATTGATATATATATATTTGTGTGTGTATGTGCACGCATGTGTGTGTGGGGGTGTATGTGTGCACGTGAATGAGTGTATGTGTACAAATATCAATGTATATAAATATATATATAAGTATGAAATATATATATATATATATATATATATATATATGTATGTATGTATGTATGTATGTATACACATGTGTATATATACATACATATACCTATATATATATATATATAGAGAGAGAGAGAGAGAGGAGAGAGAGAGACATACATGTATATATATATATATATTTATATACACACTCACATGTGTATTTATACATGCATATATATTGTATAAATACATATGTGTGCATATATATGTATAAACTATATATTTATATTTATGCATTTGCGTCTTTATGTAAGTGTGTCTATATCACTGTGTTTGCATATATCTATATACTTATGTATGGCAGTGATATATATATATATCTATACTTATACATACTTATCTATACTTTATATAATATATATGTATATACTTATATATATATACTTATATATATATATAATATATATATATATATATATATATATATATATATATATATTATATATATACATATATATATTATATATATATTATATATACACACACACATACACATCGACACGAAGACCAGAGAGTAAGATATATTAATATTTGTTTCTATATGTATTGATATATGTATAAAAACAGTCAAATATTTATTGAAAGCACACACAATATATTTAAATAGAATATCAGATATACTTTTACAAATAAAAGCTTGACAGTGACTTCGAAGCTTTTTCTCGATTGACATAATGAAGCTATAAAGTTTTTTTCAGTTTTCATTTTATATAATTTATATTTCTGCATATCTGTTTAAACTAATCATAAAAATATTTCTTCATAAGACACAAAAGTACACTATTAAGTTATTCCTATTTTATAACTACTATGCTCTATTCACACAATGAACCAAAAACTGTTAAAAAGGCTTTAAAAAACGAAAACATCAGTGTTACGAAGATCACTGAACTGGAATCTGAAATTCTGAAATCACTATCATCCTTTGTCTTCTATATACATGTGTGTGTGTGTGTGTGTGCATGTGAGTGAGAGAGAACGAGAGACAGAGACAGAGAGAGAATGGAAGAGAGAGAGGAAGTAGATTAGATTAATACTTGCTTATTTATCATATATATATATCCTTTTGTTCTTTTACATTGTTTCCATCTGTGGCCACGTCTGTGGCCTTCAAGAGTTTCTAGCTGAACAAATCAACACCAGTATTTTTTTTTCTAACCTTAGTATTTATTCCATCAGTCTTATTTTGCTGAACTGCCAATTCACATGGACATAAACACACTAATACCAGTTGTCAAATGGTGAGGAGGACAACATCAAACATAAACTTATGCATGCATATGTGTGTGTGTGTGTGTGTGTGTGTGTGTGTATATATATATAGGAGTGGCTGTGGTAAGTAGCTTGCTTATGAACCACATGGTTCCGGGTTCAGTCCCACTGCATGGCACCTTGGACAAGTGTCTTCTACTATAGCCTCGAGCCGACCAAAGCCTTGTGAGTGGATTTGGTAGGCACAAACTGAAAGAAGCCAGTCGTATATATGTATATACATGTATGTGTATGTGTTTGTGTGTCTGTATTTGTCCCCCCAATATCGCTTAACAACCGATGCTTGTGTGCTTATGTCCCCGTAACTTAGCGGTTCAGCAAAAGACACCGATGGAATAAGTACTAGGCTTACAAAGAATACGTCCTGGGGTCGATTTGTTCAACTAAAGACGGTGCTCCAGTATGGCTGCAGTCAAATGACTGAAACAAGTAAAAGAGTATATATATGTACATATACGACAGGTTTCTTTCATTTTCTATCTATGAAATCCACTCACAAAGCTTTGGTTTGACTGAAGTCATAGTAGATTACATTTACTCAAGGTGCTGTGCAGTGGAACTGAACCCTGAACCATGTGGTTGGGAAGCAAGTATCTTACCACACAACCATGCCTCCACCAATAATATATATTCATAATTGAAAGTTACAGAAAGAAAAAAAAAGACGAAGGCAAGTGTATGAAAAACAAGCAGGTATATCAGTTTGATGCTCGGGAAAGTGAGAAAGTCTTTTACATTTTGAGCCCATGCTCTTCAACAGAAAGAAATAAGAGAAAATAAACAAAGAGAGAGTAAAAAAGCTTGTGGACTTAGCGATCAAGCATGGTGACTGGTTATATAGCATATTTATATAATATTCAATTTTATACAGCTTAAAAGTGTGATGGGAAGCATGTGACATTACCAGATATTTTTGGTTCAGTAAACAGCTTCACACTCCACTCCTATGTTCCATGTAGTTTCAAAATAACCATCATATTGCAGGATAAGCTAGCATGTGGACTTTGAGCCACGTTGTAAGCAATAAGAAATAATGAAAACAAACTGGTTTTTAAGCTATATAAAACATCTGCTGTTTCCAAAATCTGATTGGCACTTTCATTGTGCCAACCAATCAGCATGCATCTTCATGCATTAACAATAGAAAAAATATTTATTTGCTATTAATTCAACACCAAGACCGTATGACAATTGACTTGCACAATAGTGCCAATCGGCTTGGGGAAACACAGGTATGTTATATAAAGTTTTAAAATTCCAATTATGGTTTTTTGTGCATTTATCATTACTCCACATTACATTATTTGTGTATGTGTGTGTGTATATATATATACACACACACACACATCATATATATTGAATGTATGTATACACACGTCATACTTATTGAACATAAATATATGTACATATGTATTTATATATATATATATATATATATATATATGTATGTATATGTATATATGTATGTATTGATCAAAACAGTTTGATTCAAATTCATTGGTACTCCGAGAGTTTAAAGCATGATGCTAATCTTCAGCCATTTTGAATTTGAATCAAAGAAGTTGATTGTTATTACTGTAAGGCAGGCTCTGATTGGTCGAGGAAGGTCGCATGGTGTCGTGGTTTGATGTTGATATAACCATATATCAGTGGCAACAGTTGGGAAACACCACATGGTGAGCAGGAAAATCGACCACATTGTGGACAGGAAATCGTTCAGGTTATTGGAAGGAAGGTGAGAAGGGGCAGTATGCGCAAGTTGGATATGTGGGTGTGTGGACACGCTCATATGGTTTTGTTTGCATGTCTGTATTGATGCAAGCATGCACATCTGTACATGGGCACACATGCACACACCCACACACACATACATATACAAATATACAAATACATGCATTGTGCATATGAATGAATACGCATGTATGGATGTGTGTGTGCATGCATGTGTATGTGTGTGTGCACATGTGCATGTCTGTTCATATATATACATATATATATATGTGTGTATGTGTATGTGTGGGCATATACATGCATGCCCATCTGCAGATGCACATGCTCGCATCAATATAAACATGCACAGAAAACCGTCTAAGTGCATCAACACCAACATATCCAACTATATACTTACACATACTGCCCCTTCTCACCTCCCCTCCAACAACCTGATTGATTTCCTGTCCACCATGTGGTTGATTTCCTGTTCACATGTGGTACCATATGGGGTACCTTGTACTTTCCGAGAAACTGATCATAGAACTTATCCTTGACATCTTGTGTGGAGTAGAGGGTTGATAAGCCCATCAGAAGTGTGCAGTTGAAGTGAGTGTATCTGCTCCAAACCATCACTGCTGAGTTCTACCAACTCCAGCAGAGAGCTCTTCACAGCAGAGCCAACACCAACTAACTGTTATCACTGATATATGGTTATACTAACATCAAACCACAAAACCACATGACCTTCCTCAACCAACAATTAGATGAACTTAGGTAGGGATAAAAGTAATAAAAGTCATTATTGTGAATTGTTAAAGAGATTCAAAAGCATACTGGTTTCATGAATTTACAAATTATTGCTTTGAATGCACACCGATTACTGAACAGTGTCAGGTCTACTAGTCCCTGAGTAAAAAGATTATGTGTAAGGGAGGTAAGTTGTTCTGGATTTGGTGCAATTAGGGTAGATATAGATCTGTAATGTAAATGGTGTATGGGATGTATAGGGCTTAGTGGTATTAATTGAAAGGTTAGTAGTGTTCTCTATTATGTTATGTGTTCATATTGAGTTGTGGAAAATATTTATTGATGAAAGTTGCCTCTTTATTCATTCTTTGTTGTACTGAGGTGTTCTGTGAACATTGATAGAAGGGGAAAATTAGGAAATTAGGATTAAGATTCCTAGCACACCTTTCTATATGTTCACTAACCTGTATCTGTCTGTATTGTGGGTGGTAGATTTGTTCTTTGTGGAGAGTAGTTCTTCAATGGAGTAATATTCCTGTTTGGCCAATATAATTATTACCACAGCCTAAGCATGTAATGGCATAGATTAGATTTTCTGAGGCACAGGTGAAATTTTATTTAATCTTAAATATTTCACCTTGTTTAAAGTGGAACTCTGAACCCTCCAAGAGATGGGGGCAAGTACCACAGTTAGGTCGACCACATTTTTTCACTTTTGGTTCTGTTGTTAATGGATATAGTCTTGCACTGGTTAATATTTTTTCAATGATTTAGGTTGCATTTTGCTTTTGATAATTTTGTGTGAGCCTAAAATTTTGTTCATTGTGTTATCTTCGGTGAGGATGGGAAGATTTTGGATGATAATGTTGAAAGCTTCGTTGTTTCTAGGTTTATATGTGGAGATGTATGGGAGTATTTTTAAGTCTGGTTTAGTATTTTGGTTGATTTCCCTTAATGTTCATATATCTATTTCCTTAGCTCATTTAATGCCATCATTTATTAATGATATTGGGTAATGTCTTTTGATTAGTATTGATCTGAGTTCAAGGAGTCTTCGTTCACGAGTATAGGTGTCCGAAACTATGGTACAGATTTTTTTCACTAAATTATATGGTATATTAATTTTTATGTGTTTGGAGTGGCATGAGTTGAATAATAGGTATTGTCTAGAATCTGTGGGTTTATAGAAGATGTCTGTTTCGATGTGGTTATTGACTATTTTAATTAGGGTGTCAAGAAAAGGGAGTTGTTTACTGCTGTGCTCCATGGTGAATTACATGTTGCTATTAATATTGTTAAGCCTTATTTTGAAATCAAGGAGTTTGTCCATGCTGTCTTTCCAAAGTATAAAGCAATCGTCCTAATACCTCTTCCAGTTCTCCTTTAAATAGCAATCAAATGAGGTGCCATATTTTTGTAGTGATGACTGATATATTTTAAGCTCTAGGTAACCCATCACAAAGTTTGCACAGCTCAGGTTCCCATTGCAATTCCACATTTTTGTCGATAGTGAACTGTATCGAACATGAAATAGTTGTTCAGTAGGATGAATTTGTATAATATATATAATATATATATATATATACACACACCCATAAAAAGCACCCACTACACTCATGGAGTGGTTGGCGTTAGGAAGGGCATCCAGCCATAGAAACATTGCCAGATCAAACTAGGCCTGGTGCAGCCTTCTGGCTTCCCAGACCCCAGTTGAACTGTCCAGCCCACGCTCGCATGGAAAGCGGACGCTAAAACATGATGATGAATGATGATGATATATATATATATGCACATATATATGTGTGTGTATATATATATATTATATATATTATATATATATATATATACATATATATAATATATATATATATATATATACATATATATATATATATATATATATATATATATATATATACATATATATACACATATATATATATATATATATATATATATATATATATATACATATATATATATATATTTTATATATATATATATATCTATATATATATATATAAACACCCTATTGAACCCCTAGTGTGAAACCAATTAGTAAGATCACCCACAATGGATATATACACTGTACACTTTGATTAATGTGTGTGTGTTTATACATATGTACATATTTATGCATATATATATATATATTTACATATATATATATATATATATACATCCCTATTTGAACTCCTAGTGTGTGACCAATTGATAAGATCAGCCATAATGGATATATACACTGTACACTTCGATCAATGTGTGTGTGTATGTATGTGTGTCTACATATATTCATCATACGTTTGGATTGTGATATAAATATTGGGAAGGAATTTGATAGAAGGAAGCTGGAAGAAACTTGCATGTATGTGTGTGTGTATTCATGTGCTTGTGAGTGTGTGTGCATGAGTATATGTCTGCATAAGTGTATGTGTGTGTGCGTGTATGTATGCACGAGTGTGTTTGTGTGGATATATGTGTTTTTTGTGTTTATACACGTGAATATCTATCTACCTATCTATATATATATATATATTCATGCATGCATCTTTTTTTTTTATTTTCACTGATTTCTGCCAAAGGCTGCAGTCATGCTGGGGTTCCACCTTTAATATGTATGTATGTATGTATGTATGTATGTATGTATGTATGTATGTATGTATGTATGTATGTATGTATGCATGTATGTATGTATGTATGTAAGTATGTATATGTTTGTGACTGTTTACGTACCCATGTGTATGGTTACAATCTACCATGAGCTACACTAAAGATGGTGATATTACTGTTTGTAACTGGGCTGCAATCGGTGAGGTCAATATTTTTTTCACCAACAAATCATACACTAGCTAAGAGCTTTTGAACTCCCCTGTAATTAAATTCCTTTTACTTGAAAAGCAGACTTCAAAGAAATATATAGACAAATATATATATATGTAAATATATACATCTATATATATATATATATATATATATATATATATATATATATAATATATGTACATACATATCTACATGTATATATATATATATATATATATATATATATGTACATACATATCTACATGTATATATATATATATATATATATATACATGCATATATATATATAGATGTATATATATATATATATATATATACACTTATATCTGTATATATATAATATATATATATATAATATATATATTATATATATATATACATGCGTATATATGTGTATATATAAATATAGATATGCATGCATGTATATGTATATATGCATGTGTGTTTGTGTAGATATAGTTATAGATGTATTATATGTACATTCATATATATATATATGTGTGTGTTTTGTTAAATGCACAACTATGTTCAAATTTCATATTTTTTATTATATACATTCCATATTTCCTTATTAGCTTTGTGCTGTTGGTTTGGAACAATAGAGTTCCTAAATACACATCTGATGTTTCTAGGCTTTCACAGTCTCATTACCAACAATCCTTATTTCTTATATACTGATTGAATTCATGTAGGCTTTCCTGCAAATTGTTGGTTGCCCATTAGCATTATGCTTCAGCTGTCAAATGTTGATTTGTTTACCACAGTGAAATTTTGATCCTTAATTTATTTTTTCATGTCAGAAATCCACATATTAAATTTTTATGTGTTTGCGTTTGAACATTTATTCTAACGTTTTATTGCTTTACTCTTTTACTTGTTTCGGTCATTTGACTGTGGCCATGCTGGAGCATTGCCTTTAGTCGAGCAAATCGACCCCAAGACTTATTCTTTGTAAGCCTACTGCTTATTCTATTGGTCTCTTTTGCTGAACCGCTAAGATACGGGGATGTAAACACACCAGCATCGGTTGTCAAGCAATGTTGGGGGGACAAACACAGACACACAAACACACACACACACACATATATATATATATATACATATATATACGACAGGCTTCTTTCAGTTTCCATCTACCAAATCCACTCACAAGGCTTTGGTTGGTCCGAGGCTATAGTAGAAGACAATTGCCCAAGGTGCCACGCAGTGGGACTGGATCTGGAATCATGTGGTTCATAAGCAAGCTACTTACCACACAGCAACTCCTACACCTATATGAGTGTGGTTTTCATAAATAGTCTTCTATTTTTGTGTGGAATTCCATAGAATATGTAAGAATTTTCCTCTAGTATTTTATCATCTAATTTCATTGGCTTGTTTAAAGCACCCATGCCAATGTCACATATAAAGCATCCATACTGGTGCCTCATTTGAAGCATTGTAAAGTCGTTGGCATCAGGAAGGGCATCCAGCTGTAGAAACCATTCCAAAACAGAACAATCAGAGCTTGGGCAGCACTCTAGCTGACCAGCACCTGTCAAAGCATCTTACCCATACAACCAAGGAAAATGATGATGATGATCACGATGATGAAAGTGTGTGATGTAATATTGTGCAGTAGCAAGTACATGGGAAGACTATGGGAAAGTGTTGTGTTGGTCTGTCCTATATAACATCTTGTGTCCTAAAACCTACAATATTCAGTGTTGATTTGCAGATCATGTTCATCATCTGCAGTTTGGATCTTGGGTCTCAAACAATTTGCTGATTTCCAGATTTGTAGCCGAAGATGTGTAGTCATGCATTGTCATGATGTAGGTGGATTATTTCCAGATTCTTGTTCAGTCTCTTCTAATGGCTTTGCTAAACTTTCTGAATGCCTGAATGCACTGCTCACTGTTCTCAGAACAGCCATGCTCCACAAAATCATCAAGAACGATTCCCTGGTGATGCAAAAGACGATAACTGTGACTTTCTCTACCTATGGCTGGTTTTTAAACATAGGCACATGAAGGCACGTAGCTTAATGTTTTGAGTATTTGACTCATAATCGAAAAGTCATGAGTTTGGCTCTCAGCAGCGCTTTGTGTCCTTGAGCAAGACATTATTTCACATTGCTCCAGTCCACTCAGCTGGCAAAAATGAGTTCTACGTCCAATTCAAAGGGCCAACCTTGTCACATTCTGTCTCATGCTGAATCTCTTTGAGATCCATGTTTAGAGTACACATGTCAACGAAGTACTCAACCACTTACATGTTTATTTCGTGGGTAGGCTGTTCCATTGATCAGATCAATTGGAACTCTTTTTAGACTTCTTAGGCTTTGAACGAGTGGTGTCATGCTATTCCATGGACTTGGCTTTTGCTTCCAGATCAGGAAAAACTGTCTTCATTGGCTTGAAATGCTTCAAGCAGATCAGAGCAGACTTCCACACTTCTATCTTTCAAATCAATGTTAACTCAGCAAAGTACACACTTTACACACAATATCTGAAACCCAAAGTTTTCCACCTTCTTCCACCTTGCATTGTAACCACAGTCAAGTTGTACAATAAGTCTTGAATTGTGGTTCATCTGTACATGCAGATCAGTTCGTTCACTCACTAGCAATTTATGTCAGGGATCGCACTTGATGTTCACCCTCAGCTTGGTTTGTCTTCAATGCTGGTTTCCCCCTTCTTCAAACTGAAGTCTAATTTGTGTATAATGCTGTCGTCAATCGTTTTATCACCATAAGCAACATGTAATATTCTGTGGATGTCAGACAGCCTGCACCTCTCCCTTCATCTAGAACTCAATGATGGTGTGTTGCACATTCTTGGAACTCATTATTAGCCTGCAATGAAGAAGAGTTACTATAAAGAAAGAGCTGTTCTGCTAATAATGTGCAATTTGAACAGGCGTAGGAGTGGCTGTGTCGTAAGTAGCTTGCTTACCAACCACATGGTTCTAGGTTCAGTCCCACTGCGTGGCACCTTGGGCAAGTGTCTTCTACTATAGCTTCGGGCCGACCAAAGCCTTGTGAGTGGATTTGGTAGACGGAAACTGAAAGAAGCCCATCGTATATATGTTACATGTATGAGTGTGTATATGTATGTCCCCCCCCAACATCGCTTGACAACCGATGCCGGTGTGTTTACGTCCCCATAACTTAGCATTTCGTCAAAAGGGACCAATAGAATAAGTACTAGGTATACAAGGAATAAGTCTTGGGGTCAATTTGCTCGACTAAATGTGGTACTTCAGCATGGCCACAGTCAAATGACTGAAACAAGTAAAAGAGTAAAAGAGTAAAAGAGCCTGTATAAGTTCATATTAGAATTTATTCTATTTTTGCATTACTTTGAATACAACGCTGATGTGTGTGTATGGATGTGATGTGTGTGTATGGATATGTGTGGGCATGTGTGTGTATGGAGAAGGAGAGCGAGAGAAAAGAGATAGATGTCAAGATCATTGACGTGAGACAATTAAGTAAAGGAGAGAGTATGTGATGGAAATGTTGAAGAACATAAAATATGATATTTATATATGTGGAAGTAAAGAAATAAGGTAAATGACAGGAAATAATGAAATCGATACATATATATATTAGTAAGTTAGTAGTTTTCAATTACATTATCATCAGCATCATCAGCAACAGCAACAGTGTTATTGGCATCATCATCATCACCATCATTGTCATCATCTTCATCAGTATCATCATGATCATCATCATCGTCATCTAACAGAAAATGTTGAATCATTAGATTGGAAATATCTATCTAATTTAAAATGGAGTTTATGGGGAAAATGTTGAAATTTTTTCAAAAAATAAAGATCCTTAACAATTAATAAAGATAGGGAAGTTGAATATTGATTATAATAAAAATTTTCAATGTTAAGGAAAATATAGTTTAAAGATTAATTTTATAATTTGTATTTTATATATTAGGTGTGGTTATCTTTGGTTGATAATATTAAATCAATAAAGGCTTTAAATGCTTGAAAGAATAGCAATTTATGGCTTTAATTTAAAATATTTAATCGTTAATGCTTTATAATTTGCATTTAATGACAATCAACTGAAAGGGACAAAAAATTATATCATAATTTCAATGTTTTTAACTGAACAAAATTCCTTCCAGCAACATCCCCTTCCTTTACTTTTAAGAACAATGTATTGAATTTTGTATCAAAATCATCATTTATGAATATAAAGCTCATGAAATCTGATCTTTAGACAATATCATAGGAAATCTTAGAGGGTATTTACTTTCGCCTTTGTGGAAGAAAATTCTTGGAGTTCCTACTGAATAAGAATATAAATGGATTCTTGTAGTTTGACATAGAAAATTATTGTTTATGTATAACTGAATCACTGATCATGAAACTATTAATTTATGAAAACAATTGCAATCATCTCCGTAGAATATTCGCCATCATGCAAGGGGGAAATAGTACCTGTGTTGGTGCTATGTAAAAAGTACCCAGTACATTATGTAATGTGGTTGGTATTAGGAAGGGTATCTAGCCATAGAAACTATGCTGAAACAGACAAATCAAGTCTGGTGTAGCTCTCCAGCTTCCCAAATCCTGTCAAACCATTCAACCTGTATGGAAAACTGACATTAAATGATGATGATGACAATGACGACAATGATGATGATGATACTGGGAAAGCATAAATTCTATGTGGTTGAAAATATCCCCAACCTGCTTCAATGACAGTACAGATACAAATTACTCAGAAACATAACTAACTACATCATCTTAGGATTTATTTCACATGTATTGGTAGAGGATTATACCCCTCATGGAGATGTTCTCCTCATCAGTTTCCATGTTTAGAAACCCCACCAGATCTAACCAGACACTCACTAATCTCAAATATCTGGGAACTTATAAGTCTACACACTTTTATCTTACTGGAAAACCCTGAAAAAAAGGAAATCATACATTTGTAATTAAAAAAAAACTTGCAATCTCTGCACAACAGAAAGTATGAAAATTTTCTTTACCATGGTCCTTTTTTTGGACAAACACACTGATAAATTTTATCTTGCAAGATATTATTTATAACAATGTGCTCTCAAAATATTCATCATCATCATCATCATCATCATCATTATTATCATCACCATCATCGTTTAACGTCCTCCTTCCATGCTGGCATGGGTTGGACATTTTGACAAGAGTTGGCCAAGCTTCTGTGTCTGTTTTGGCATGGTATTTTTACAGCTGGATGCCCTTCCTAACACCAACCACTCCATAGAGTGTACTGAGGACCGTTTACGTGGCACCAACACAGGTGAGGTCAGTTTTTGTATGGTTTTTACAACTGGATGCCCTTCCAAATGTCAACCACTTTACAGTACGGACTGGTTGCTTTTTAAGTGGCATCAGCACAACTATTTTTTCCATATTTGTCACACCCAACTTATCCTCCACCTACATTTCCATTATCAGCACACATAGTTAAAACCCCCCGCTTTCTTTATAGTCCCACTTCCCTACTGTATTCCTACTTTTGTATCTTCCCACACTTTCTTCCAATATGCAACTCATAGCAATTATTAGTGCTTACAGCAGTTTTGTAGACCTGGTGCTATATTAGAAGATACTTGCCCAAGATGCTATACAGTAAGACTAAGCCCCAAACTGCATGGCTGGGAAGCAATGGCATCAGATTTGATTCCAAAGCACAACATCTTGGTCAAGTAAGTATTTTGTGCCTTAGTTTCAGTTTGACCAATCTGAGTGGAATTTGATGGACAGAGATTATGTGGTTGCTCATTGTGTGTGTGTGTAACAGAGAGAGCAAGAGAGAGAAAGTGTGTGTGTGTGTGTTCATGCTTATGTGTGTGTATTTGTGAAGATGATTAAAGGTCACTAACTTAATTGTAAATTTAAGTGTTAGTCAAGTGGACAAAAGGAGAAAAAGAGAAAAGCTATTTCCATAGGTATAAATGTTTTTATTGAACAATGTTAATAGCTGGTAACAATGGACCAGAGAAAGTATATCGATGAAGGAATGACTAAACCATTCAGATAAAGAATATATATGTGTGTGTGTCTGCTGTCAATGTGCATGCGATAGTGTAAGTATGTCTGTGTCTAAAATATTCTCATTATCTATTTAGTTTGAGTGTTGAGAGAGTGAAAGTTTAAGGTTGATGGTGTATACATTTCTTTGTGTTCTTTGAAGTTTTCAGCAATGACCAGTCAAGTAAGTGAAAGCAGTAGAGAATGTGAGTAAGTGGGAGCATGATAATAAACCAACAGAAGACAAGCTCGGAAGGAATATCTGAGAACAGTTCCTTTTATAAGCCAAAAGTGTTTGAAATCCTTCTTCATTATATTGCCAAACACACGTTTTGATGTGTTTGGAATCTGATTGACTAAAATTAGTTGTGTTACTAGTCTATAATTCTCTCTTTTATGGTAGTGTCAGATCTTGGTGTCAACCAGGATTTGAAACTAAAACCTTCTATTTCACTTATACACAAAACCTATAATGTTCAGAATTGTTCCCTTGGATGAAAAAACAAAAAGAAAATAGGTAACCATTGAAAAAGCAGGTGGCCCCTAGAAAAATCAATTGGCAACAGGGAATTTTCACAGACTGCAAGAAGCTGACTTGTTTGCACATTAATAACTGATAATAATTAATAATTGATAACGTTTGCATGTCAGATGAAATGCTTATTGTCATTTACAAAGCGCTTTGTGTTTTTACATTCTGAGTTCAAATTCTGCCATGGTCAACTTTGCCATTCATCCTTTCAGGGTCTATAAAATAAGTACCAGTTGTGTACTGGGGTCAATGTAATTGGCTTACCCCTTGCTCCAAAATTTCTGGCTTTGTGCCAAAATTTGAAACCCGTATTGGGCCTTATATAAGACATCTTTACATGAGAAATAAAGACAGATTGCAGAGCTTGAATGACTCAACTTGTCCCACAGACACTTCACCAAAATTGCAAGAGGGGGTCTGTAAAAAATCTCTCCTGACCACTGACCAAGACATCTCTCTTACTCTATTTTCTCTTCTACTTCTTATTGTGGCTTTATCAAACCACGAAGAACTGCTGGATAAATGCCGAATTTTTGACAATCATACTTAATCCCACTTTCTCACATATATACATATACACACACATTTCTGAAAGCATACACCTTCCCTTCTATGAGTTCTTTTTTTGTTTTTGTCTTTTTTTGTTTGCTCTGTGCACACATACATGGACTTTGGGATTAAATAACAATGAATTTTTCCTAGTTTCATGAATAAGCAATTTGATCTGCATATTTCATCACTGTTTTTCTTGCTGTGTTATTGACTGTGTAAATTTCTCCTGATATTGGCACATCCCAGAATAAACCAATTGTGATACATATTTCATATTTCATTTCACTTTGATATTTCATACATGTTTTCCTTAAAAAATTTGATTTATTTTTACAATGTCATAAAGAGTGTATATATTTATGAAATAACTCAAGAATTACTCTTTTCTAAAAAAAAAGTGGGGTTTGTGATCACTTTTTTCCAAAGTTCTCTACAACACTGGAGAGAAGTAAGATATTAAAGATCATTTGAAATTTCAAAGGAACAAAGCAAGTTTTGTTGCTTGGATCCCACTGGTAAAGCCTCCATCTTGTTGATCAAAAAAAGTTATCAACACCAGATATAATGTCATCTTCCCAGCCAAGTGGGTTTTTTTTTTTCAAGTTAAGGGACATGATAGTCAGATGGGGCCAAATCAAGAGAATAAAGAGAGTGATCAACCAGTTGAAAGCCACAGTTATGCACAGCATCTATTGAAAGCAAGGACTTGTGTGCTGGAGCATTGTCCTGATGGAACAAGACCCCTTTCATCAGTTTTCCTGGCCACTTGGTCTTTATAGCCTTTCATAACTGCCTCAGCAAGTTGGCATAGTATTCTCTGTTGATGGTGTGGCCCATTTGAAGTGAATCAATGAATGCAATGCTTTTTACATCCCAAAATACTGAGGCCATCACCTTCCCTGCAGATGAAACGACCTTGGCCTTCTTTGGAGCAGGTGAAGAGGGGTATTTCCACTGCATGGATTATCTCTCTCTCTCTCTCTCTCTCTCTCTGAATCAAAGTGATGAATCCAACAGTCATCCTGGCTTAGAAAACATTCAGGGAAACCAACTGGAGCTGTGTCAAACAATGTCAGATCTTTCATGTTGTGATCAGCCAGGTGTGTTTTTGATAAGGTGTCAGAAGACATGGCACCCTGTTATATCGCAATACTACACAGTGGCTGTGTATGCTACGAAATCCTCGTTGCCACTGTTATGTCACACATTCCGATGACCTATACTCAACTCTCGATGTCTAAACTTCTCCCTCTATATCTACGTACTGGGCTAGCCCACTTCATCATCTGGGGGCGTCCACACAACACACCCACAGAGTAGAAACCTATGTCATGCCAAGTTCATTGTGCAGAATATTCTAAACTCTCTTGCAGAATATGCCAATAGTATTGGCTATTTGATCTATAGTGAATCACCTATCATCCACCACCATGTGGCAAACATGATCAATGTTTTCCTCAGTGGTGACAGTTACAGGACGTTCAGACCTTGGATGATCTTCAAGACTATCCCTTCTCCTTCTACATTCAGCTGCTCACTTGATAAAGCTGGAGCATTGTCCTCTAATGTAACAATCATGTCATCCTGAATGTCCTGGTGGGGGCTAAAGCCTTTTTCTGCAGGTACTTGATAACAACATGAGGCCAAATTTTGTCCGTTTTCAAGAAAAATCACTACTAATTACTTTAGACAGTCAGGTGTCTTCTTTAAACAGTCAGATGTCAGTTTACCTGGAAAGAAACAATGAAATTAGTTATAAGGAGTGTTGAAACTAATGTATGCAAGATTTCATACCTCCTAGCATCATTCCCTCATATGAACTTTCCAGCCCACCCTCGTACATTAGCTCACTCCCTCCATCAAATCGATGTTGCTAGAACAGGTACATGGTATACCAAATATCAGGTGTGGAAGTGATTGCAGAAAAAAAATATGAAAGTCATCATCATCATCATCATCGTTTAACGTCCGCTTTCCATGCTAGCATGGATTGGACGATTTGACTGAGGACTGGTGAACCAGATGGCTGCACCAGGCTCCAATCTTGATCTGGCAGAGTTTCTACAGCTGGACGCCCTTCCTAACGCCAACCACTCCAAGAGTGTAGTGGGTGCTTTTACGTGCCACCAGCATGGGGGCCAGTCAGGCAGTACTAGCAACAACCTCGCTCGAATGCTTTTTCATGTGCCACCGGCACAAGTGCTAGTGAAGCAACACTGGTAACGATCACGCTTGAATGGTGCCTTTTACATGCCACTGGCACGGAGGCCAGTTCGCTGCTCTGTCAATGATCACACTCGGATGGTGCTCTTAGCGCTCCAAGTTATTAATTCATAATGTTGAGATAAAATAATTGACAGAATAAATAAAGGTGTGCTTATATGCACATATATTGATGGAATACATGCATACACACACAAACAGATACACACACATACACACACACACACACACACACACACACACACATACAAAGGGCTTCTTTCAGTTTCTGTCAACCAAATCCACTCACAAGTCTTTGATCAGCCTAAGGTTATAGCAGAAGACACTTGCCCAAGGTACCATGCAGTGGAACTGAACCCAAAACCATGTGATTGGGAAGCAAGCTTCTTACCACACAGCCATGCCCACACACACACATATATGTATTTATGTATCTTAAGATGGGTTTCCATCTAGTTCTCTTCTACCATTTTCCAACTCACAATCCACTGGTTCACCTGAGGCTGCAGCTGAAGACACCTGTTCAAGGTGTAAACCTGTGAGATGTCTAAGAAGTACGTGGTTATAAAGCAACACCCACATACATACACATACACACACATACACAAACTTATATATGTTGTTATGTGTTTGTCTGACTGAAAGGAAAGATAAGACAGATGAATAGATGGACAGATAGACATACCTGAGTTTTTTTGGGTTTTTTTTACAAGAACAAAGCTTATAGAAACAGAAAAAACAAACAAACCCTTAGTACTTCAGATGGATGGATGGATGAACGGATAGAAGAATGGATGGATGGATGGATGGATGGATGGACGGATAGAAGAATGGATGGAT
Organism: Octopus sinensis; assembly: GCF_006345805.1. Classification (NCBI taxonomy): domain Eukaryota; kingdom Metazoa; phylum Mollusca; class Cephalopoda; order Octopoda; family Octopodidae; genus Octopus; species Octopus sinensis. The sequence continues at coordinate 43,345,096 of NC_043006.1, forward strand.
GGATGTGTGGGTGAAGAGAGAGGTAGGTAGACAAACAGATTGATATTCTAATAGATTGAAAGATAGATAGAGAGAGAGAGCGAGAGAGAGAGAGAGAGATATGGGGAGAGAGAGAAATAGCTACCAGGCAGAAAGACAGACAGGTGGACAGGCAAGTAGATAGACTGACAGATAGATAGATAGATAGATAGATAGATAGATAGATAGATAGATAGATAGATAGATATTTAGTTTGATAGTGTGTATGTATTATCATTGCTTAATTGAATAAAAGCCAAAAATTTTTCCCCCATTTTGAGGCTGTTACTGGAAAACATCAAAACAAACCCCAGGAATAAACTGATAAATGAATGGAATAAAAGGCAACCTATGTGACATTATCTCTCTCTCTCAAGATGTGCGCTCGTATGCGCGTGCGTGCGTATGTGTGTGTGTATGTGTGTGTGTGTGTGTGTGGAGTGTTCGTAACTGGGGATAGTAATTACAGCTTCACAAGACTTAGTGAAAGGTTGTAGTAATTAAAGACAGCCTAGTTTAAGTGGTGGCCAGGAAGGTGGAGAAAGTGAGTGTGTGTATACATTTAGGTTTGTGTGTGTGTGTGTGTGTGTGTATTAATGTTTTGGTTTGTTCCAGTTGAATGCATATCGGTGTGTGTGTGGCAGGGGGGAAAGGTGGGCCTTTTTAGAAGAGACACATTTTCAGTTAGAATATTCTACTTGAGCAAAAATGTCAGACAACAATGGAACATTTCCACAGGTCAGTGATGTTATTGATTACAAAGGTCTTGCAAGGTTTCCACTCAGCTGTAGAACTTCCAACAGAGCAAAGCTCTCTTTCTTACTCTCTGGACCTCTCTCTCTCTCTCTCTCCTTCTCCCATTTTTTCTCCCTCCTCTTTCTCATTATTCTTCTATCTATCTGTCTGTCTGTCTGTCTGTCTGTCTGTCTGTCTGTCTGCCTGTCTGTCTGTCTAGCTAGCTAGCTATCTAGCTATCATCTGTCTATCTGTCTGTCTGTCTCTCTATCTGTCTGTCTGTCTGTCTGTCTGTCTGTCTATCTATCTATCTATCTATCTATCTATCTATCTATCTATCTATCTATCTATCTATCTATCTGTCTGTCTGTTTGTCTATATGTCTATCTACTTATCTGTCTATCTATCTGTCTGTCTATCTATCTATCTATCTATCTATCTATCTATCTATCTATCTATCTATCTATCAGTCTATTGATCTATTATCTCTCTATCTGTCTGTCAGTTTATCTATCTATTTATCTATCTGTCTATCTAACTATATATCTATCTATCTGTCTGTCTGTCTGTCTGTCTGTCTATCTACTTACCTATCTATCGATCTATCTATCTATCTGTCTGTGTGTCAATCTCATTTACACTTTGTCTCTAAATTAGTCACTCTATTGTGCCTCTTTCTCTTCTTTTACAGCTCTCTTTCTCTCCATCACTGTGCTCTTCATCTTTCCTATGCTCTTCTTTCTCCCCTCCCCTTCTCTCTCCCTCCCCATTCACTTACATCTCTCCCTCTCTACCCACTCCTCACTCTCTTCTTTTATGGTTTCTAATTAATTCTTTATCTCTTGGTGGATTTGCATCCGATTTAAACACAACGATGAACATTCAGTTGTTTGACCAACTGAATTCCTACTTTTGAAGTTAAAGTGTAACTGGCTGAGTATTCCATAGACCTGTGTGACCTCCATACAGAGTTCTCCAACTTTTCCTTTCAGTCTACCCATTTGCTATGTCCAGCAGAGTTGATTGATCCCTTAAGAGAAATATGTTGTAAAACGGTTGCATGCCATAAAACAGACAACATATAATTATAAATAGTGGAACCTCAGATTATGAATTAAATTCATTCTTGAAGGCCAGCAGGGTCAGCCCTAGGGTTACTGTTGCCCCAGGAAAGCTGAACTTTGGCGCCCTTACAAGTACAATTTTTTAAAAACTTTTACAAGGCGATAAACTGAAAATGTAGACTAAAAAGCACATGACGGCCTTGGGTGACTGCCCAAGTTGTCAGTACCTTGAGCCTGCCCCGAAGGTCAGTCATCATCCAAAATATTCATAAACTGTTGTGTGGACGCCCCCAGACGATGAAGTAAACTAGCTCAATATACAGATGTAGAGGGAGAAGCCTAGACGTTGAGAGAAGAGTAGAGTTGAGTAGAGATCATCCGAACATGTGACATAACATGAACCAAAACTATTTACCGTATAGGAAATTCTAGAAAAGGCAAAGTGAGTTCAAACAGAGACGTATACTAAATGAAAGTTAGACTGACACTCTCTCGCTTATTCTCCTAGCTTGTCACCTGCCATCCTCACCAGATTACTTAAAACATTGTTCATCACCCGAGACATAAACTGATTTGTTCAGGATGAGAGGTATTCATGAGACGAGGTTTTGTTGTATTAAGAGCTACAATAACAGTTATAACTCTAGCTAATTAGGTAGAGAATTAGCCCAGATTACTCTTTTACTCTTTTACTCGTTTCATTTTACTTGTTTCATTTGATTGTGGCCATGCTAGAGCACCGCCTTTTAGTCGAGCAAATCAACCCCAGGACTTATTCGTTGTAAGCCTAGTATTTATTCTATCGGTCTCTTTCGGCCGAACCGCTAAGTTATGGGAACATAAACACAACAGCATCGGTTGTCAAGTGATGTTGGGGGGACAAACACAGACACACAAACATATACACACACATACATATATATTTATATACATATATATACGACAGGCTTCTTTCAGTTTCCGTCTACCAAATCCAATCACAAGGCTTTGGTTGGCCCGAGGCTATAGTAGAAGACACTTGCATAAGGTGTGACGCAGTGGGACTGAACCTGGAACCATGTGGTTCATAAGCAAGCTACTTACCACACAGCCACTCCTATGCCTATTGGATGCAATTTGTTTCTTTTTATCAGGGAAAAGTACAACTGATGCTCTCTTTCTTGTAAGGCAACTGCAGGAGAAGCATTTTGCTGAAAGTAAACCACTGTTCTTGGTATTCATTGGTTTATGAAAAACCTTCAACAGAGTCCTTTGCTCGCTGATTTGATGGTCCCTGCAGAAACTAGGTGTAGACAAATGGCCTGATTAGAGCCATTCAAGCCATGTAATAATAATAATAATAATAATAATAATGAAATTATTGTATACAGTGCTCAGGTGCACCACAACTTGTCAGAAAGTGCATATAAAGTACATGCAGTAATGTAGAAATGTCTGGAAAGCGAACAATGTATGAGTCAGATACATGCTTGTGTGTGTATGGAGGGGAGAAAATCAAGTGTAGTGTTGGTGAATCTCAGGAAGCATGGAAGTTTTGAAGGATGCAGTGCTCCGACAACTAACAACTGATGCCGGCAGTTTGTTCCATGCTTTAGCAATTCTCAGCGTGAAAAAATGTTTCCTGAAGTCATGGGAGCTGTGCTGTTTTCTTACTTTGTAAATATGTCCACAGGTGTTAGATGGGTGGAGTTTGAAAAGGTGCTCAGAGTTATTGTTTGTACGATGGTTGATAATTTTATGGGTGTCTGCCAAGTCAGCTGCCAGACGTCGGAGTTTCAATGTGTCCATGCCAGGAAGTAAGGCGTTCAGGATATGGCAAATGCCTGATGGAGGGTATTCTTTTGGTTGCATGTCGCTGAACAGCTTCCAGACGATTGATATCCTGGGCAAGATAGGGGATGTAAAGGGGTACTGCCAGTCAAATGAGAGTTAACAAAGAGTACAGCAATCAATTAAGCATGAAAGGAAGAGTTCAGCAAGGCTTGGTTCGCGATTCCTTCTTATTCATCATGGTCTTTCTTTCAAGCCATCACAAAAGAGAAGTTTAAGACTGGGTTCCTGCAAGAACTCCTCTATGCTGACGACTTTGTTCTTATAATTGCAATAGAATTAGAAAAAAATTTCTGTCATGAAAGCAAAACTTTGAATCAAAGAGCTTTAAAGTTAACTTAGCAAAAGACCAAAGTAAGCAGAAAGGAAGCTGCTGTTGTCAGGAAAATGGACCTGCTCAATACATATAAAAGGTGTACCCAGTGCAAACTATAGACACATAAGCAATGCAGTGAAATCGCAGGAAGGTTAAAGGAGAGTGGACTATGCTTGTGACAGATACAGTGGCTCGATAAATACTTTGAACCCATGGGAAATAGATTTCCTCAAATTCCCAGGACCTTCACTAGAGATAGTTGATAGCGTTTGTTACCCAGGTAACCTTGTTAGCAGTGGAGGAGGATGCTCTGAAAGTATAGTTGCTAGAATAAGAACAGGATGGTGAAAGTTCAGAGAATTATTACATTAGTTGATAACAAAAAGCCTCTCTCAGAGTAACAGGCAACTTGTGTACAATCAGTGATGCGACATGGAAGTGAAATGAAAGCCAAGAATGCAGAGGTTATGCTAAGAATAGAAAGGAATGAAGCTAGCTTACTCTGTTGGGTGTGCAATGTCTGTGCATATACAATAAAGTGCAAATGTATTTAGAGAAAAACTGGGTATAAGAGTCATCAGAAGTTGTAAGCAAAAAAGGAGACTGAACTGGTATAGTCATGTGATGTTGTACAGGTGTAGACAACTGCATAAAGAAGCACCAATCACTAAATATGGATGAGATATGCAGAAGAGGAAAGCTCAAGAAGACATGTGACAAAGTAGTGAAGACCAACCTCTGGGTGTAAAGTCTCACAGAAGAGATAACAAAGGACCGAGATGACAAAGGACCAAGATGACAAAGGATCAACATGACAAAAGATCAACACGACAAAGGATCAACATGGCAAAGGATCAACATGGCAAAGGATCAACATGGCAAAGGATCAACATGGCAAAGGACCAACATGACAAAGGATCAACATGGTGAAGGATCAACATGGTGAAGGATCAACATGAAAAAGAATCAACATGACATCGGATCAACATGACAAAGGACCAAGATCAATAAGGATTCACTGTCCTTGAGAGGGTCCATCCTTTTTGACAACAAAAAGCATACCATTTTGCTTATGCTCCTGCATTCAAGCCATTCTCACAGCCCAACTTCCCGACACCCATACCTCCATCATCCTCCTAACTACTGCACTATCTCAGCTGCTATAATTAAAATTATATGAATGCAGAAATGCACATGTTTCATCTCCCCACACATTTATGCTGCCAGATTTCCCCCCTCTCCATGGCACCCACCTTGCATTCTCGATATCATCACATACAACTATTGAACACCATTTCATATTGGCCCTTTACTCTTCTAACTGTAAAGGATTGGAATTGTAGATAGCAATCCTTTACATCAAAGACCGAAATGTTCAGTAATCAAAGGATCACAAATGAAGATTTGCTGAACAACCATAATAATCTGTATCACCACCACGACCATGACCACCACTGTCACTGCACCACCACTATCATCATCATCACCATCATCGTCATCATCATTATTGCTGTCATTGTCGTCATCATCATTTTCATTGCCACTCTTACATGCTTGCATGGGCCATGCAAGACAGAATTTGCTGAGGCAAATTTTCAACAGCTGGATGCTCTACACGTCACCAATCCTCAACTATTTCCAAGGAAGGAAAGTAAGAAAAAGACTCATCTCAGTACATACATGTACAAACTGCACCCTCCCCCACATACACACGCACATGCATATATGTATATATATATATATAATATATATATATATATATATATATATATATATGCGCATACATATACACACACACACACACACACACACACACTCATATATATATATATATATATATATATATATATAGGCATAAGCATGGTTGTGTGATAAGTAGCTTGCTTCCCAACTACATGACTCCAGGTTCAGTCTCACTGCATGGCACTTTGGGCAAGTGTCTTCTACTACAGCCTCGGGCTGACCAAAGCCTTGTGAGTGGATTTGGTAAACGGAAACTGAAAGAAGCCTGTCATATATATATATATATATATATATATATATATATATAATTTTACTAAATTTAGTCATTTGACTGTGGCCATGCTGGAACAGCACCTTTTAGTTGAGGAAATCAAACCCTGGACTTATTCTTAGTAAGCCTGGTGCTTATTCTATCGGTCTCTTGTACTGAACCTGTAAGTTACGGGGACATAAAAACACTAACATCAGTTGTCAAACAGTGGGGGGTAGGGACAAAACAAGCACAAAGGCACACACCCCGCTGGCTAAGTGAGCAGGCCAACGGAAGAAAGAGTGAGAGAAAGTTGCGGAGAAAGAGTACAGCAGGGATTGCCCCCCCCCCTGCTGGAGCCTCGTGGAGCTTTAGGTGTTTTTGCTCAATAAATACTCACAGTGCCCTGTCTGGGAATAGAAACCGCAATCCTATGACCATGAGTCTGCTGCCCTAACAACTGGGCCATTGCACCTCCACATATGTTTATGTATGCGTCTGTATATCTGTTTCTGAACACTTTTGTCTAGACATCATGTGATGGTTGTAAATGAGCCTCATCATTATGCAAGCAAGACCATTTTGTTTGGTTCCAGTCTTCTGTGTTAAACATGTCTGGTGATGGGGAAATATTACCTTCACTTGGAAACAGGTGAGGGTTGGGTTGATGTCACTGAAAAATCTGCTTCAACAAATTATACCTGACCCATGCAAGCATGAATAAGTGGATGTTAGATGGTAGTGATGATGATGATGATGATGATGATGATGACGACGGCAATAATGATAGCGATGATGATGATGATGATGACAATGCTGATGATGATAACGACGATGCTGATGATGACAATGACGACAACAATGATGATAACGATGACATGTGACCGGTTCTCAATAATGAATCAGTTACTAATTATAGCCGAATTATTTTCTGGATCTGAAGACAAACTTAATTATTGGAAAACATATTCTGCAGTGCTAACCCTTTCATGATCATATTCCTAATGAAATACACTGCCTATTCATTTCAATTAATTTTGCAATATATTATTATTGTTGTTGTCGTCGTTGTTGTTGTTGAGTTGCTGCTTTTGCTGTTTCTGTTGTTGTTGTAATATTAACAAAAAAAAAAAAAGATATTGAAGGGATTTGTTAAAATAACTATTTCATTATTTTAGATGGCGTTTGAACATATTTCAACAAAATGTTCTTAATTAAAATTATGATGGAAGGTCTCTTTGTATAGATAATTTAAAACAAAGAAGTCTTGTATATAGAAATAGAGGCAGTTATCAGCAGATTGGCCCCAAAAATGGTTGAATACTGTAGGTGCTATAAAATATCAGTTGAGATTTTGTAGTCAAGTTTTTGTATCAGGGACATAAAGTATCTTGGAGTTCACTATTTAATATTTCCTTGCATTAAGGCAGTGAGCTGGGCGAAGTGCTTAGCGGTATTTTGTTTGTCTTTATGTTCTGAGTTCAAATTCTGCTGAGGTTGACTTTGCCTTTCATCCTTTCAGGGTCAATAAATTAAGTACCAGTTGCATCTTGGGGTCGATCTAATTAACTGGCCCCTCACCCCAAAATTTCAGGCCTTGTGCCTAGAGTAGGAAAGAATTTCCACCTTTAAAAAGGTGGTGAGCTGGCAGAAACGTTAACACGCTGGGTGAAATGCGTAGCCGTATTTCGTCTGCCGTTACATTCTGAGTTCAAATTCTGCCGAGGTCGACTTTGCCTTTCATCCTTTCGGGATCGATAAATTAAGTACCAGTTACGCACTGGGGTCGATGTAATCGATTTAATCCGTTTGTCTGTCCTTGTTTGTACCCTCTGTGTTTAGCCCCTTGTGGGTAGTAAAGAAATAAGTATTTCTTCTGTCTTTATGTTCTGAGTTCAAATTCTGCCGAGGTTGACTTTGTCTTTCTTTCTTTCGGAGTTGATAAATTAAGTACCAGTTGCATACTGGGGTCGATCTAATCGACTGCCCCGCTCCCCCAAAATTTCAGGCCTTGTGCCTAGAGTAGAAAAGAATATTTCCTCACGTTCCCTCTATAGCAATATTATACTTTTATTGATTTCAGTCATTTAATTGTGGCTATGCTGGAGCACCATCTTTAGTCAAACAAATCTGCCCCAGGATTTATCTTTATAAGCCTAGTACATATTCAATCAGTCTCTTTTGCTGAGTCACTAAGTTACAGGGATGTAAACCACAGCAACATCAGTTGTCAAGTGATGGTGGGGAGACAAACATATACACACAAACACATACACACATATATAGATATATATGACAGGCTTCTTTCAGTTTCCGTCTACCAAATCCACTCACAAGGCTTTGGTCGGCCCGAGGCTATAGTAGAAGACACTCACCCAAGGTGCCAGGCAGTGGGACTGAACCCGTAACCGTGTGGTTGGGAAGTAAGCCTCTTACCACACAGTCACTCCTGGGCCTATATCTATAATTTATAAGTAAAGCTTTATTTATGTCATCGAACCTTACGAAACTCCTCTAGAATTACACCATCTCTGAATAAGTGCATCCAGCTGGAAAAATGTATATCTTACCAAAACAAGGAATGGCTGCTGGAGATATCATCATCAAAATCATTGTTTAATGTCTGTTTCCCATGCTGGAGTGGGTTGTACGGTTTGACTGAGGACTGGCAAGCGAGTAGGCTGCACTAGGCTCCAATTTGATCTTGCAGGGTTTCTACAGTTGGATGCCCTTCCTAATACCAACCACTCCAAGAGTGTAGTGGGTGCTTTTACATGCCACCAGCATGGGAGCCAGTCAGGGGTCACTGGCATTGACCATGTTCAGATGGTGTTTTTTATGTGCCACTGGCACGGGAGCCAGTCGGGTGTCACTGGCATTGACCAAGTTCGGATGGTGCTTTTCACGTACACCAGTACAGGAGCCAATCGGGGGGCACTGGCATTGACCATGTTTGGATGGTGCTTTTACATGCCACCAGCATGGGAGCCAGTCAGGGGTCACTGGCATTGACCATGTTCAGATGGTGCTTTTTATGTGCCACTGACACAGGAGCCAGTTGGGGGACACTGGCATCGACCAAGTTCGGATGGAGGTTTTTACAAGCCACCAGCATGGGAAGCCAGTCAAGCGGCACAGGCATCAACCCACACTTGAATGGTGCCTATTATGTGCCACCAACATGAGCGCCAATCAGACGGCACCAACATCAGCCATGACTATAATTTCACAGAGCAGGCAACCTGCTTGGAAGAATTGTAACTCTAGAAATGTACAAAAGTAAATGTAGAAGAAACTCAACAGGCAATCTCTTTGGTGGCACAATAAGATGCACATGGTCCACACTGTAAAGTGGATGGTAGTAAGTACCAAGGCATGCAATGATAAGAAGCTGATGCATGTTATCAGATGTGCCAAGAGGTGAGATACTGATAAACCTAGTCGACCCACCCAAATGTAGAAAGGGGAATGTTAGAATGATGATAATGAAAATGACAATGGTTGCAACAATGATGATGGTGATGATGATGATGGTGGTAGTTGGTGGTGGTGAAGAAGATGAGGATGATGGTGATGTGGCAGATGGCAACAATGATGATGATGATGATGACAACCACAATCATGATGGTGATGATGATGATGATGATGATGATGACAACGATAATGAAAATGATGACGATGACGATGATGATGATGATGGTGATGACAATGATGACAAGGATAACGATGACAATGACAATGATGATAACGATGACAGTGATAACAACGATGATGATCATGATCATGATTTCATGTTATACACGCAGGCATTCACATAATAATCACATGTATTTACGGGCATACATACACACATTATCAGAAATGTATAATGAGCAACATACTCAACCTCATTAATCTATAACAATAAATGCCAAAACGAATTTCTGTGTGTCAGTATGTCACACTTTGATCCCCTCTCTCACTATTCAGTGACATTTATACTATTCCTCCTACTGGGGTGAGGGTAATAGTAGGCATAGAGACGGTGAGCATGGTAGTGGATTGATGGTTGTGATGGTAATGGGATGATTGTAATAGTATGAGCTATAGTTATGATAGAGGCGCAGGCAATGATGATGATGGTGGTGTTGGTGGTGGTGGTGGTCAGGGAAGACAGTGATAATAAGTGATGTGAAAGACAGTGGTGATAGCGGTGGAAAGGAAGGCAGCAAAGTTGAAGGTATTGATGGTGGTGGCATCAGAAGTCTGAATGGAGTGTGTAATGCAGGTGTGGTGGTGGTGATGGTGGTGATGGTGGTGGTACTGGTGATGGTGATGGTTGAAAACAATCAACAGAAAGAGAATGAAAGAAAGAGGTTAGACAGAAAAAATAATTGTAAAATTGTACTGACCCCCCCAATGGGGAGATAAAAAAATGTTGTTTATCATGCAGCTTTGCAATAAGTTTCAAATAGACAAATTATATCATTGTTTTGATAAAAAGTGTTCATTGCTTGAAAAGTATTTGTCAAGTTTAATAAAATTTAACATGTACTCAATGCATGATGTATCCTTGTTGGCCCAAGGTCCAATGAAGAGCCCTCCACAGGAGCTAGCTTAAAAACCATCAGATAGAGAGGCTTTTCAGCTAATAATTAATATTTACAGACACAAATTTAATTACACAAATTGATACACATTCTTATACATATGTGTGTGCATATCTGTATATGCACACATGTATATACATACTAGCAGTATCGCCCGGCGTTGCTCGGGTTTGTAAGGGAAATAACTATAAAACATTTTTAGAGAGTTATAGCCAAAAAATAGCCAAAAAATGGGGGAAAAAATTATGGTAAATTTTTTTTTGATAGTTAAAAAGGTCGAGTTGCGTCCCCATGACCATCTGTGGTTTGTGTTTCTGATTGTCGACCCCATGTCGAATTTATCGATCTTTTTCAGAACTGGGGGAACTTTTCAAAATTTTCGCTGCGTTAGTTTTGAATTATGACATTGGGCTATGTGTGTGTCAAGTTTCATCAGAATCGGTTGAAAGCCGTGGTCAGAGTGAGGGTACAACCAAACAGACACACACAAACACACACAAACACACACAGACAAACTGCCGTTTATATAAAGAGAGATAACACAGATCAATTCATGTTTAAATATGTCTATGCACATGTATGTATATGTTGCAATATGTATATATATACATGCATATATATATATATATATATAATTTATATATTTATATAAAGGAGCACTGCCTTTAGTCGAGCAAATTGACTGCAGCACTTATTCTTTGTAAGCCTAGTACTTATTTTATCAGTCTCTTTTGCCGAACTGCTAAGTTACGGGGATGTAAATGTACCAGCATTGGTTGTCAAGACACACATATATATATATACATATATACATATATATGACAGGCTTCTTTCATTTTCCGTCTACCAAATCCACTCACAAGGCTTTGGTCAGCCTGAGGCTATAGTAGAAGACACTTGCCCAAGGTGCGACACGGTGGGACTGAACCTGTAACCAGGTGGTTGATAAGCAAGCTTCTTAATACACAGCCACTCCTACTAAACAATTCAATAAAGAAAGATGTTATTCACACTATATCGAAAACATATACTATAAAAAGCCTTATTTTAAAAATCAATAGAATTAAATCGAACTAAAATTAATTCTATTTTAAAATATAGTCACTCATCTGGTCTAAGGTAATAAATAATAAAAAATAATAATAGAATAAATGTACTTATCTTAACTTAAACTAATTATCAAATAAATAATAAAAAATATGTGTATTAGCTATAAATAATTGAAAAGCATTTAACAATATTTCTTAAAATAAAAATATATCTTATTTTGTCGAAGGATATATTATATATTATATATTATGAAATTTGATTTAAAATTCTGTTGTGTCTACGGAGAGTCTATTTCTTTTTGTACCTTATAATGTAACACACTCACAAGTAAAATTTCCACTTATTTCTTATTTTTATTTTCCTAAAATTTTCATTGCATCTTGCAACCTTTTCAATAGTCTTGACTCTTGACACTTGATTTAAAATTGTTAAATTGAATTTTTCCTGTAAGTTTTGGAATTATATTCCCTTATATATATATATATAATATATATATATATAATTTATATATTTATATAAAGGAGCACTGCCTTTAGTCGAGCAAATTGACTGCAGCACTTATTCTTTGTAAGCCTAGTACTTATTTTATCAGTCTCTTTTGCCGAACTGCTAAGTTACGGGGATGTAAATGTACCAGCATTGGTTGTCAAGACACACATATATATATATACATATATACATATATATGACAGGCTTCTTTCATTTTCCGTCTACCAAATCCACTCACAAGGCTTTGGTCAGCCTGAGGCTATAGTAGAAGACACTTGCCCAAGGTGCGACACGGTGGGACTGAACCTGTAACCAGGTGGTTGATAAGCAAGCTTCTTAATACACAGCCACTCCTACTAAACAATTCAATAAAGAAAGATGTTATTCACACTATATCGAAAACATATACTATAAAAAGCCTTATTTTAAAAATCAATAGAATTAAATCGAACTAAAATTAATTCTATTTTAAAATATAGTCACTCATCTGGTCTAAGGTAATAAATAATAAAAAATAATAATAGAATAAATGTACTTATCTTAACTTAAACTAATTATCAAATAAATAAATAAAAAATATGTGTATTAGCTATAAATAATTGAAAAGCATTTAACAATATTTCTTAAAATAAAAATATATCTTATTTTGTCGAAGGATATATTATATATTATATATTATGAAATTTGATTTAAAATTCTGTTGTGTCTACGGAGAGTCTATTTCTTTTTGTACCTTATAATGTAACACACTCACAAGTAAAATTTCCACTTATTTCTTATTTTTATTTTCCTAAAATTTTCATTGCATCTTGCAACCTTTTCAATAGTCTTGACTCTTGACACTTGATTTAAAATTGTTAAATTGAATTTTTCCCTGTAAGTTTTGGAATTATATTCCCTTATATATATATATATAATATATCAATAATAAAGGGTGAAATCAATTAATTAATTTAGAAATAATCGTTAATTCCACCAAGTAGAGTTCGGCATGTAAAAGACCCATTCAAGGAAGGTTCAAGTAATACTAAGTAATTAAGGGTTCAGCAACGATTTGCCTCACCACACACCGAATTTAGAAATAGCAGTCAAAAAGTTTTGGCTATTCTTTCTACTTAAAAGGGAGATCCCAGTAAAACCAAAGCACTTAAAAAACAAACGACGCAGGCAAAAGAGAAAGAAATGACGAAAACCATTCTATATTAAGTTACCTACGGACACACGTTTTGGAATTAAGTCATTGCAGAGCATAAAAATTAAATAAGTATGTCTTACCTGACTATTTTCCTCCTCAGCGTAGGATTCTTCAATTATAAATAATTGCGTCTCAATTATTAATAATTGTGTATTAAATTTGAAGGCACTAGGAGACATCACCTCAACTCATGGTATCAGAGCGAGCGTAATTCTTGCCAGTACAGCCAAATTCAAAGGGTGAATGAAAGTAAGTCACCTTCCCTTTTAAGTAGAAAGAATAGCCAAAACTTTTTTACTGCTATTTCTATATATATATATATACATATATACACACACACACACATATATATATACACACACATCTACATATCTATCCATTGCTATCATTGTTGTTATCATCCCATTCACCTATCCGCATCAATTTTGATGAAACTGACCCTTGATCAAAGCCACTCCATCTCAGGTTCCCTTTGGTTATAGCTGTAACTATTCTGTTTTGTTTTTTTTTGTTTTTTTTACTTTATCTGTGAACTGAGAATCCAAGACTTCATTGTCCAGTGTGTCCTTGGTGAGGTGAGAATAGAAAATTTGGTTGCTTTTTCTAGGAGGTAGTGTGACCACATAGAGGCTCTCTCCTTGGTTTGAATGTTTTATATGTGTGTTTATGTTTATTCAAGTATGTATGTATGTATGTATATATGTATGTATGTATTGTTTTGTGTATCCATGTGTTTGTGTGTGTTCATGTGAGAGTATGTGTATATGTACGTGCTTATTTTTTTACATGCACAGTTTTTGT
>NC_043006.1:43364175-43371675 GCF_006345805.1 Octopus sinensis
TATAATCTGAATTTAATTATTTTTCTCTTATTCTAACTTCTTCAGAAAATCTGTAATACAACAAACGTGTAATTTTCTCTATAAACTGTTTATTTGATTCTTGAAGACTGTTAAATCTTCATTCATCTTCATTCTCTTCATTTTCTTTGTTATTTTCCTGTGATGGGAGTTTATTACCATTTTGAAGAAACTGTTCCTCCTCGTTTTTTGGGGGGCGGGGGGGGGGGTTATGCCGAGTCTTCTTTTCACGACTTCTTTTTTCTTTCTATTTTTCATCCTCAGATTTTCAACAACTTTTCGGGAATCTTTATCTCATCATTATCATCAACATATCACCATCATCATCATCATCATCATCATCATCATCATCGTCTTTTTCACCACCATCAGTTAAAAGTCTGTTTTTCATGTTGGTGCTGGTTAGACAGTTTGACAGGATCCGACAAGCCAGTGGGCTGCATCAAGCTCCAATGTCAGCTCTGGCATGGTTTCTGCTGCTTCTTCTTCTTCTTCCAATCAAGATTCACGCCATTAGCTACAAAGAATAATCTCTAATTCGAGCCTACTCTAAGCTACTAAGAATGCGTGTGGCAACTTGAAGATCCACCCACCACATGCAATAGACTGGCGGTTGCACGGGCGCGAAAGCTACATTGTTATCCGTATTCCGTAAACAGTGGCTTTTAATGGGTGGAGAGCTGAACCATCCTTGGGTACAGAGGATTCGCAATCTAGACTAGGGTCTGAAAGTTTACCATACCATAGTGGGTTACTCCATGGTTCCTTTGCTTTGTGGCAGAAGTAGGAAGTAAGAATGAGAGAAAGTTGTGGTGAAAGAGTACAGTGGGGTTCACCCCACTGGAGCCTAATGGAGCTTAGGTGTTTTTGCTCAATAAACACTCACAATGCCCGGTCTGGGAATCGAAACCGCATTCTTATGACCGCGAGTCCGCTGCCCTAACCACTGGGCCATTGCACCTCTACTGGTTTCTACTGCTGGATGCTTTTCCTAATGTCAACTACTTTACACTCAGTGCTAGCATGATTCTTTCATGCCAACTGGCACCAGTGAGGTAACCAGGTAGTTTGCAAGACAAGAAAGAACAAGAGAATTTTATAGAAAATTCCTTCCTCGTCACACAATACGATGTAGCTCTAGAATTTTCTACTGTTTGGGGATTAAGCAATTTCTCATCGGTCTCACATACTTAGTCTAAAGATATTTCCATTGCCAACCCAAGAGTTTTGGGTGGTGGAACTCTGAAAACAAGAGTTTGTTCTTTTTGTTGCTGTTGTTGATTTTTCTTATTTTCCATGTTTTTGCTTAATCTTTCCACTTCTCCCAGACTTTCAGCTCTAAGGGGTGTTTTACTCCAACCAATGTAGTAACTAAACTTTTTACCATATATCATCATTTGTCTTGGCATGTTCTTCTAAGCGTAGTTCCAAAATGGATCTGTGGCTTTCAGGGATCATTAACACTTGCAAGTTTATTTTGAGATTCCTTGACCTCATGTTGCTTCTTCTTAAGCCTGATTCAACTTCTCAAACTTCAAAGTTACAATTAGCCATGAATCCACATTATGTCTAATGTCTTTATATTGTGATACTTGCATTTCTTTAACTATATACTAGGACACAAATGCACAGACAGGGGTATGTAGGAGCTATGTAATTTGAAACGGATTTGTCATTGCCTAATTTACGAATTATGGGAGTTACCTACAGTGATCTCAATTCTAGAAGCTTCTAAGAAATTGGATTTATGTCCCTTTTACTAATCCCAATGAGCCATGGAATGTTCTAGAAAGTAATTTAGTCACCAGGGGGAGCCAACAGTTTCTAGACTCTATATTGAATAGCCACAGAACTTTGATCTTTCTTTGATCACCAGACTTAGTGCGAGACACATTTCTGTGTTGAGAGCACATAGATTTTGCTACACGAGACCCAAGGAACCAAATGCCTTAAAGGAGCAACCAGGCATCACATAGTTATTAAGTTGCACAACATGTGCACAGCTTGCTTTTACATGAGAAATAAACCTAAGTGGCATATGAAATTCTCTTGTATATTTTAATTTAACTTCTATGGATGAAACATGACAAGGCAAGATATGTACACATTCTTCATTTATGTATTGCTTCAACCGAAGCATGTTATTGGTGAATTCTTACCTGGTTTTGAATTGGTATTAAATTATTTGTGAAGTTCAAGAATGGCTCTTTCATTTATTCCAATCAAGAATGCATGTAACCTTTCATAACATGAGGATTTTTGCTTCTTAATTAACCTCTTGTTCCAGCAATAACAAGGCCAAGTTACAATCTTAACTCTTATTACAGCAGCCAACGTTCAGGTTACAGTGGCAACACTTTGTTACAGGTATATCTGACAATTTGGTGGGAGGGGGCATGCGATCAGATTGACCCCAGTACACAACAAGTACTTAATTTATTGACCCCAAAAGGATGAAAGACAAAGTTGACCCTGGTGGCATTTGAACTCAGAATGTAAAGACAGATGAAATACCACTAAGCATTTCGCCCAACATGCTAATGATTCTGCCAGCTCACTTCACTTGATGTGTGTAAAATAAAGATGTTTATAAAGTTTATAATATCTATACAAATATTAAGTGTAACATTTTGTCATTGAGAAATTTGTCAGTGAGACAGAGCTCAGTCAGTATGCTGCCAGCAGATCATCAGACACCAGCATTTTGACCTCACTTCATCTCCTCAGTGATGAACAATCCCTAACATTCTCAAGTAAACTAAAAAATATTTATTCCTATATAGAAATCGGTAAGCAAAGCATTGACTGATTTGTGTGCAAGCTAGCCAAGCTAGAATTAAATTCATATAAACACTTGAATCAGTATTGGACTAAAATAGTGTTTTCCAACCACTAGTTTTGACAGAAGTCTTTCCTTGAACAATTGTAGTTCTTTTTATAAGTACTCAAAAAAAAAAATTTCATTTGATAATGCTTGAATAAAACATGTTCTTTGATCAGCAAAGATTATGATATTCCAAACATTAGCTGGTGTTGCCTGCAACTGTTGTTTTGTGAGCATGAGAAAAACCCCTCCATCTTGAAAGATGCAGGGATTAGTTTTTTTTTTTATGCTTGATAAAGGACTGAAGTATAGATGCACCTTCCTTTTTCTTACGACTCTGTCGAGCATACATTTTCTTCACCAGATAATTCATATCATATCAGTAGCCCTTCTGTTTGATGTGCTGTAAAAATGATTTTTCTATTTTTCAATTTGATCTCTCTGTTCATTCCTTAATTTCTTGAAAAGCATAAGCGTGTGTGTGTGTGTGTGTGCATGCATGTGTGTTATCTGTTGTTGTTGTTATCATTAATTAAGTTGTTCAAACTGTTCGAAATTGTTATTTCCTGTCAAAAAAATTCATTATCTGTTTCTTGTAAAATAAATATAGTAAATATATTCAGCTGTAGAACTAAATTTCTTTTTCTTTCTTTTTTTCTTCTGTTTACTGTCTGTAAAAACATGTTTATTTTTGTTCAAATTCTTCATGGGAGAGGGAGGCTGGCACAATCTGATGGCTGGAACCAATAAAAGAGTGAAAGAAATCTGAATATATCTCTCAATTAATGATTTCTAATAAGTCACAAGATCACAACCTTGACGCAGGGGACAATGATTTAAGTCAACCTTTAACTGGTTCTTCAGTTTATTAATCTCCCTTAGAATGGTGAAGGTTTGAATTGATCCTAGTGGAATTTGAACAAATAAAAATTTGTCCAAATTCCATTGGTCAAAGGTCCTTCCCACTATCTATTATATAAAATCCATTCTGTCTGTGTGTGTGTCTGCTAGGATCTCAGGCATCCTCCATCTGATTGCGCTTAAATTTAATATATAGATACCGACGGTATCAGGGCATGTGTAAGTCTTGAAAAAAATTACAAAAATCGATTCCAGGTGAGAATGCGATCAATAAAGCCATGGGAACGTGCATTTGTACACACAAGTACATCAGCTGTTGCGATCGATACTATGCGTACGTGAGAAAAATGCACGTGCAGTTTGCGCAAAAAAAGTAATGCCACAAAATAGGACGGTCAGACAAGTTGTTTTGAGAAAATTTGGTTTAAATGCTTGACAACTCAGCACCGTCCATTAGATGGGGGGGGGGCGTTTTGCTCGTAGCTTCATAAAGCCAATTTCCTACCTTCTGTAGTGTATATATTCTACCCCTGGATAGGATTCCAGTCCATTGCAGGATTACATTTTTGCCAGTTGAGCAACGTGAAATGAAGTATTTTGCTCAAGAACACAATGCATCACCTGATACAGGAATTGAAACCACAACCTTACGATCATGAGTTCAACACCCTAACCACTAAGCTACATCTCTCCTCAATGGAATTTGAACTGAAGCTACATCTCTCCTCAATGGAATTTGTAGGTACCAAATATTGAAATGGCATTCCGTCTGGCATGCTATCAATTCTGCTATTAACCATTTTATAAGTAATAATAATAATCCTTTCTACTAAAGCCACAAAGCCTGAGATTTGGGGGAAGGGGACTAGTCGATTGTATTGACCTCAAGGTTTCACTGATACTTAATTTTTTGACCCCAAAAGGATGACAAGCAAAATAACCTCAGCAGAATTTGAACTCAGAACGTAAAGACAGACGAAATACTGCTAAGCATTTTGCCTGGCATGCTAACGTTTCTGCCAGCTCACCACCTTCATAATAATAATAATAATAATAATAATCCTTTCTACTAAAGGCACTGGGGCCGATGTAATGGACCCCAGTTTTCTACAAGTACTTATTTAATTGACCCCAAAAGGATGAAAGGCAGACCTCGGCAGAATTTGAACACAGAATGTAAAGACAGACGAAATACTACTAAGCATTTCACCCAGCATGCTAACATTTCTGCCAGCTCACCACCTTTTCGGATAGAAAATTCTATCACACCCATTGTATTCTTCTGATGTATCACTTTTTGGGGTCTCTCTCCAACAGTCTGTGAGGCATATCATTCAACAATGACATAGAACTGAAAAATATGACTTGATGAATTCTTCAAGTCAAGACCCAGTGATTTATACTGTCAAACCATTGACAAACCAGTGGAATTCATGAATGATGAAGGAGAATTTATTATTAACTGATTTTTAAAAATTCTTCATGAAAAATAAGGATTAAAATGAATGGAAAAAAAGACAACAAATTTATTTCAGAACCCAGTTATAAGGCCATACAGGGAGTATACAGTTGATTAAATTTGCCCCCAGTATATAACTGTACATATTTTATTTCATTAAGAGGTACCAGTATGGCTGTGTGGTTAAGAAGTTAACTTTGCAACGACATAGTTCCAGGTTCAGTCCTACTGCATGGCACTATTATAGTCCTGAGTAGACCAATATTGAGTGGGTGAATTTGGTAGAAGGAAAATGTGTGGAAGCTCATCATATGTGTGTGTGTGTGTCTTTGGTGTTTGACAAACGAGGTTGATTTGTTCAACTAAAGCCTTCCAGGCAGTGCTCCAGCATGACCACAATCCAATGAATGAAACAAGTCAAAAATATAAGAGCGAAGGCACATCACCTAGTGGTTAGAGCAGCGGACTCAAGGTTGAGGGATCATGAGTTCAAATCCCAGGCCGAGCAAAAGCACCTGTGTTCCATGCAGCTCTGGCAGAAGGTAATAGTGAACTTCTGATTGTTTCGCCACAACTGTCTCTCATTCTTTCATCCTGCATCTAGCAGCTCACCTGCGACAGACCAGCGTTCCATCCAGGTGGGGAACCTATACACCAATGAAACCAGGAAACCGGCCCTTATTAGCAAGACATGGCTCAAGAAGGAACAAACAACAACAAAAGATATAAGAATCCCAAAATTGAAAACAAGTGAAGTCAGACTTTGAATAAGGACATAGAAAAAGATCTAATTAAATACTACATGGCATTTTGTCTGCCACACCACTCAAAACTCAGATCCACCTCAAATGTTGGTTACTGATTCTAGATCTTTCCACCAAATACTATATGTTGTCTCTCAGATTTTTACGACCAATATATTTATATATATAGCACATTAGATTTATGAATAAATTATGAAAGCTGCATTTCAGTTGTCCAGTTATGTAACCTAAATAGATCAGCAACAACCCTAGAAATGTCATCAACCTTCTTATAAGTTTAGCAATGATGTTTAGAGATGCAAATGGACATGAATAGAAATAATGAAGATAGAAGACAAGAAGAATAGCGCCAGTATCGAAATTGTTTCATAATGCTAATAGGGATAACTAGATTATGCTAAATCCAAAGAAATATTCTGTATAAAAGAACAGCAGTGAGGAACATAACACGGTTAATGATAATAGCAAAACAGCGGTTTACTGGTATAAAATTCATACAGTATACTACTTACAAAAATATGATTAACACCAAAATATATGGTAATTCTCCCACTGAATATATTGTCCATTATTGTAGTATAAAGAATATAGAGAATGACTGTCTGGAAATGGACAGAACATTTCTAGAATGAAAGTTCAAATATGTTCTTCATAAATAATTTTTGTTTATTAGCAATAGTTATAAGCACAGACATGGCCGTGGGCATAAGTGTGGTTGAATGGATAAGAAGTTTGCTTTCCAGCTACAAGGTTTTTGGTTCGGTCCCACAATGTGGCATCTGGACTAGGGTCTTGTACTATATAGCACCGAGCCAAGCTAGCAAGTAAATTTAGTTGGTGGAAATTGTGTGGAAGCTATCATATAGGCGTAGGAGTGGCTGTGTGGTAAGTAGCTTGCTTACCAACCACATGGTTCCAGGTTCAGTCCACGGACAAGTGAATTTTGGAAGAGGAGCTTTGCAAGTCTACCAGATAGATGGAAGAGCATTGTAGAAGATGAAGGAGAATATATTTTAGATTAAAAAAGAACTTAAACAGAACTTTGTTTATTTTAATTTTGAAAAATAAAAAAAAGTATTAAAACAAACCACATTATTTATGGGATGACGCAATATATATATATAAACACACACATGTATATATATTGGGTTGGAACAAATGTACATACCAATTTTGAGAGTTAGTGGCATTTCAGCATCAGATTTTAATTTTGCATGTGACTGCAGCATATGACATATATTTATATATTCTCCTTTACTCGTTTACATGTCTCAGTCATTTGACTGCAGCCATGCTGGAGCACTGCCTTTAGTCGAAGAAATTGATCCCAGGACTTGTTCTTTGTAAGCCTAGTGCATATTCTATCATTTTTATTTTGGCTGAACCACTTTCAGAGACATAAACACACCAACACCAGTTATCAAGCGATGATGGGACAACAAACACAAGCGCAAAAACATGCACACGTAAGTATATACACATATACATACATCTATATATACACACACACCACAGGCTTCTTTCAGTTTCAGTCTACCAAATCCATTCACAAAGCTTCTGTCAACTCAAGGCTA
>NC_043006.1:43376675-43414175 GCF_006345805.1 Octopus sinensis
TACTAGCGTCACCTGACTGGCGTCCTTGTCGGTGACATGTAAAAGAACTGACCGATCGTGGCCGTTTGCCAGCCTGCGCTGGCTCCTGTGCCGGTGGCATGTAAAAAACACCCACTACACTCATGGAGTGGTTGGCGTTAGGAAGGGCATCCAGCTGTAGAAACACTGCCAAATCAGACTGGAGCCTGGTGCAGCCTCCATGGCTTATAAGACCCCGGTCGAACCGTCCAACCCATGCTAGCATGGAAAATGGACGTTAAATGATGATGCTGATGATATATATATATATATATATATGTATGTATATAGGCTGTGTGGTAAATAGCTTGCTTACCAACCACGTGGTTCCGGGTTCAGTCCCACTGTGTGGCACTTGTATATATGTGTATATATATAATATATATATATATATATATATATATATATATATATATATATATATATATATATATATATATATATATACGTATATATATATATTTATATGTATGTGTGCATGTGTTTGTGTGTCTGTGTTTGTCCTGCCCCCCCCCCAACATCGCTTGACAACCAGTGCTGGTGTGTTTACATCCCTGTAACTTAGCGGTTCGGCACAAGAGACCGATAGAATAAGTACTAGGCTTACAAAGAATAAGTCCTGGGGTCGATATGCTCGACTAAAGGCAGTGCTCCAGCATGGCCACAGTCAAATGACTAAAACAAGTAAAAGAGTAAAGAGTATATATGTGTGTATATTCCACCCAACCAGCATGGAAGACTGACATTAAGCAATGATGGCGATAATATGTATAAATATGTATATGTGTATATATGTATGTATGTATATATATATGTATATGCATGTATGCATGTGTGTGTGTATATATATATATATATATATATATATATATACACATACAGAGAGAGAGAAAGGTGTATATAGATATGTGTACATACATACAGAAGGGGGGATGCCCCAAAATAACCACCCCATTGTAGTTCAGGCTTCTTCCACTAGAGGCCACTTGATATGACCATCTGGCATCAGTCTGCTGACTGGTGTTGCTCAATGGGATCATACTGCTGCATGGTACGTATTTGGTTTGCAGTGCTTCTCTCCTGTTCATTGATTTTTGCAAAGGATCAGCATGCTTCCTTAAAATTCTGGTTTTTTTCTGGGGAAAATGGCTGCTGAAACAGTTGTCATGCTTCAAACAGCTTGCAAGGATGCTGCTGTGAGCAAAATACAAGTTTATGAGTGATCTTCATGCTTTAGGAACGGTCGCTTTTTGCTTGCGGACCAACCTTGTTCTGGATGACCGTCAACCTCCTGAACAAATGAAAAATTCATGAACTGATTCATGAACTGATCTTGGAGGGCCATCACCAAACAATAAACAAACATGTTGATATGACTGGTGTATCCTGGAGCTCCTGTCAATGAATTTTGAACAAGGAATTGCAAATCCAAAGAGTTGAAGCAAAATTTGTGCCTCACTTGCTCACAGAAAATCAAAAGCAGTCATGACCGAATGCATGTCATGATCTGAAAGAACAGTTGGAAGTTGATCCAGACCTTGTTTTCAAAGGTCATCTCTGGTGACGAAAGCTGCTGCTATGGAATTTGTAGATGTAGAAGAGGTGAAAAATGAAATGACAGTGATGTTAAAAGGCATCACTTTGCAAGAGTTCCAGCACTGCTTCAAAACGCACCTTGACCAATGCATTCCTTCAAAAGGGGAATACTTTGAAGGTGATAAAAATGTAAACATGTGAAACTAAGAGAATAAAATGTCATTGTAAAATTCTGGGGTTTTTTTTTGGAAGGGGGATTCCCTATATATGTATGTATAGATAGATATATAAAGAGATACATACATACATGCATACATATCTATATCTATATTAATATATGTGTATTTATATTTATATATATATATATATATATATATATATATATATATATATATATATTCCAATACGATAAGAAAATTGAGAGACAATTAACAAATTATTATTTATAAAATTTTTTCGGAATGAGATAAAAAAACCCAACGCTGTGTAGATTTTAGAACATTTATAGATAGAAGGTCTTAAAGCTGTTTCCAGGATATTTATTATATCCCTTCATAGGAGACGGTGTGAGTGGATGGTTAAGTAATAGTTAATTTAGATAAGATACAAAATAGGGAGTGAGGTGGAAGAGAGAAAGTAGATGTGAGATATGTAGGGATGTTATATTTGTAGATCCATTTTTTAAGCAGAATGTTATACATATAAGATTCCAATACCTTATGAGTAAAATCCAATAGTATTTAAAATTGGTCATTCCAAGTATGGAGTTCATACACAGTATTCTTGAATCAAGGGTTTTATTAAAGTGACCGAAAAATAGGGAGCGTATTAGTAGGGTCAAATCGAAAATAGGAAGAGAGGAATAACGAAACAGAAAAAGAAGTGAAAAGGAGAGAATGCGGAGAAGAAAGAAAGAAGAAAAATAATAAAATAATACATTCTTATTATTAATAAAAAAATTGACAACATTTCTTACAGCTGTTTCAATTCTAAACTTTTAGAAAATTAATAAAATTTAAAATTACTGAAAGTCGAATCTCGTCAGAGGTAGTTTAAGATATACAAAATAGGTGGTCAGTTCCTGCATGTTGAATATACAGCTGCAAATATATATAATATATATATATATATATATATATATATATATATATATATACATATATACATATATATATGTATGTATATATGTATACATATATACATTTATATATCTATATATATATATACAAATTTATATATATTTGCAAACATACAATCATGTATACACACACTATTCATGTATACACACAAACAGACATGCACACACACACATATACCTCTCCATTCATGTATACACACAAACACACATGCACACACACGCACATACATATATACCTCTACATTCATTTATACATACAAACGCACACGCACACACATACACACACACATACATATATTCCTCTCTATTCATGTATACACACAAACACACATGCACACACACACATACATATATACCTCTCCATTCATGTATGCACACACACACACACACACACACACACTCCTAAGTTCTCAAACACGTTATATAACTATTCCATAATACATTGTCTCATTATTGGAAACAGATGCATTCACTCAAACACACAAACAAACATATGAAAACATGGAGGTATGTGCGTAGACATAGACATTATCGATAAATTGATTAGTCATTAATTTTTAAGACAATCTCACAATCTCTTCATATGCTGTATCTCTTCAATCCGTCTTGCTCCCTGAATCCAATTGTCTCAAATTTACAACTCAAGATGCTGGTCTCTTCAATGTGCAATCAATCTGATATCATGCATATGTGAGCAAGCGAATGTATTTGTATGTGTGTGTGTGTATACATATATATGTGTACATATGTGTATGTATATATATATTTATAAGTACATATATATATTTGTATATATACACTCACACATATATATATATACATATATATATGTACATATATATATATATACATATGTGTGTATCCATATGTGCATATATGCACATATATGAGTACATATATATATACTTAGTGTATATACATTTGAGCATATACATATATTTGTGTGTGTGTGTGTGTGTTTACATATATATGTGTATATATGTGTTTGTATATATATGTATATATACACACACACATATATATATATGCATATACATATATACATGTATATGTAATGTATATACATTTGAATATATATGTGTGTGTATGTATATATGTGTGTGTATGTGTGTGCATGCATGTGTGTATGGTTGTGTGGTAAGAAGTTGGTTTTCCAGCCACATGGCTTCAAGTTCAGTCCCACTGCATGACACTTTGGATACATGTTTTCTATTATAGCCTCAGACCGACCAAAGCCTTCTGAGTGGATTTGATAGATGGAAACTGGAGGAAGCCTGTCAAATACATTTCTAGATATAGCTATAGATGTAGATATATAGATAAACACATAGATATAGATATATATTAACACATATGCATATATACATTTACACACATACACACACACATATATAGGCACAGGTGTGGGTGTATGGTAAGTAGCTTGCTTCCCTACCACATGGTTCAGAGTTCAGTCCCACTGCGTGGTACCTTTGGCGAGTGTCTTCTACTATAGCCTCGGGCCAACCAAAGCCCTGTGGGTGGATTTGGTAGATGGAAACTGAAAGACGCCCATCGTATATATATATATGCCCAGTGGTTAGGGCAGCGGACTCGTGATCGTAGGATCGCTGTTTCAATTCCCAGACTGGGCGTTGTGAGTGTTTATTGAGCGAAAACACCTAAAAAAGCTCCATGAGGCTCCGGCAGGGGGTGGTGATCCCTGCTGTACTCTTTCACCACTCTTTCTCCCACTCTTTCTTTTGTTGGCCTGCTCACTTAGCCTGCTCACTTAGCCTGCGGGATGGCATCATTCGAAGGCTAAAACAATGCAAACGCATTGTGACCAGCTATGTGTAACAACATCTGATGGTCTGGTCGGTCACATGATCACATGATATATATATGTGCGCGTGTGTGTGTGTGTGTGAGTGTGTGTGTATTTATATATACGTATATTTATGCGTGTGCCTTTGTGTCTGTTTGTCCCCCCCCCATTACTTGACAACCGATGTTGGTGTGTTTACATCCCTGTAACTTAACAGTTCAGCTAAAGAGACTGCTAGAATAAGTACTAGGCTTAGAAAGAATAAGTCCTGGGGTCGATTTCTTTAAAGCAGTACTCCAGCATGGCCACAATCATATGACTGAAACAAGTAAAAGAATAAAAGGACAGATGATTATATATATATATATAATATATATATATATATATATATATATATATATAAATATAGTTAATGCAACATGAAAATACAAAGAGAAAGCAACAAAACGAGGATGTGGAAGAAGTATAGTGTTATTGAATGCTCAAAAAAGGAAAGAAAGAAGGAGGATTTAACATTTCGAGCAGAGCTCTTCATCAGAAACATAGAAAAAGGAAAGGTCCAAAGAAGAGAAGACGGAGGAAAAAAATCGCCAAGGATACACACACGGTCACATATAGATAGATAGATAGATAGATAGATAGATAGATAGATAGATAGATAGATAGATAGATAGATAGATAGATAGATAGATAGGTAAGTAGGTAGGTAGGTAGGTAGGTAGGTAGGTAGGTAAGTAGATAGGTAAGTGGGTGGGCAGGCAGACGGGAAGGTAGGTAGGTAGGTAGGTAGATAGATATACATACATACATATATATATTGAAGAGAGAAAAGAGAGAAACATAATATTTTTTTCATTGCTCTCTTTCCCTCTCTCTCTCACTCTCTCCATATGTATGTAAATACATCATATATTTGATGGTCTCTGTTGTACAGAAACATATGTATGTGTTTTGTTGTAGTTATACATGATTATATGTGTAACAACAGTATGCAGATGACATTTTAGTTCTATGGTTGCTGTGTGTGTCATTTGAGCCAATCAGAGACTGATAATCCGTGAGGCCATTTTGTGTGCGTGCGTGTGTGTGTGTGTGTGTGCGTGTGCGTGCGTGCGTGTGTGTGTGTGCGTGCATGTGTGTGTGTGCGTGTGCGTGTGTTATTTAAAGAAAACACATGTCTATCTTAGTTTTCAGTTTCACTCAACTGTCACTGGGAGCTATGAGTAAACTGTCGTCTCTCTCTCCCCCCCCGCCTTTCCTCTCCCATCACTCTGTCTCTTTCTCTCTCTCTCTCTCTCACTCACTTATTTTAGCCGGTGTCTTCTACCTGTTTTGATATCTGTCTTGATAGAATAACTTCTACCTGATCAAAAACTGCTGTCGATTATATGTTTGTAAATATTTTGACTTTACAAACAAGAAAACATAAGTAATACAAATCAGAAAACATATATCAGAAACTTCCTATGTACATCGCCCAGTTCACTTAGTAAAACACTTTAACATATTTTTCTACAACACTACTGGTTTCATTGGCTTATATAGTTATATAAGATTCAAGACTATTGAAAAAGTTGCAAGATGCACTGAAAATTTTAGGAAAATAAAAATAAGGAATAAGTGGAAATTTTACATTATAAGGCACAAAAAGAAAATGACTCTCCCCAGACACAACAGAATATACTTCAATACACGAATCTTTCAAAACAAATCCAAAAACGAAATATAGTTATATAGTTTTACAAATACTTTTTATGTAGACTCTGCTTTGACTGATGTGGTAAGTTTTAAGCTGCTACTTTCTCCTCTGAAGTCATCCCTATTTCTAATGAACTATTAGACCAACCACATCAGAAGAGGTCTATTTTCTTATTGTTTAACTATGTTATTTATTTATTTATTTTTGCTTGTTTTAGTCATGAGACTGCAGCCATGTTATGACGTCATGTTGAGATGTAGGACAAAAGAAAAATTCATTTAGAATTTATTGGGATCCCCCTGAACAATCTGTTTAGATTCATACAGATGATGATCCTGAGCTGCAAACAACCAACAACTGGCATACATTTTTTCATATATCATGCTGATATGATATATGAAGAGGGCTCTGAAAGGGATTTCAGGGAGTAGTGTCCCTGCCTTCCTGAGCCAGTTTTCCACCACATTTCTTAAAAATCGTGGTAGAGGCCTTAATCTCAAGACCACTCATGTCTAGAAACTGAAGTTAGGGGTAAGCAAGGGCATGCTCCCTGTAGAAAATCCAGTTCCAAAAAAGCCTCATGATAGCAAAGGAGAATGGGCACCAGCCAACCCAAAGGTTGGGGAGGGCTGCACCTGCCTACCTCGGTTGCTATGGCATTGAGGTAGATTCACCCGTTAACAAGGACTAAACCCAAATTTAAAACACTGGATAATGATGATGATGCTGACACCACCTCCAAAATACATGGTACTTTATTTTGGTGCCTTGATGACTTCACAATCTTAATAATTCATTTTGCATTTTCATTTACTTCTCACAACCCATTGATTTGTATTGATCCTTATTGATTGGCGTTTCTCTTCTATCTAATGAGAACTAACGTAGAAACATTATACCGATGACATTTCAGTTTCACTATTGTTGTGTGTTAGCCAATCATAAACGAGTAGTCTGTGATCCCTTTTTATTATTTAAAGATAACACACGACTATCTTAACTTCTCTTAGCTGTCACAGGAAACCTTGGGTCTGCTGTTTCTTTTCTCCTCCCACTTTCCATTTCTCTCATTTTTTCTCTTGTTAATTGTTAACTTGTACCTCGGTATTGCCAAGAAAGAATAATTTATGCTTGTATCACCTGTATCAACCAGACTATCAGATATTGTTATACATTGCTGGTTACAATGCAGATCCAGTTCTTCCTTTGTTGCATCCTTCTTTTCCATCTTAGCCTAAATTGTTTAACTAAATCATCGTCTTGTCATTATGAAGGCCTTCTGAGTGACCTTTTCTGATCTCTTGGATAGCACTCGTCAACTGCATAACTCCTCCAGTTGTCTGTGAACCTTATGACAAATCCAGCCCAGGAGAACTTATACATTTTGTATTCTGCAATCACATCATTATCTTCATTCCATTCTCTAATTACTTCATTTTGGACAAGCTCTCACAACAATAATTTGTGTCTGTTTAAAACCACTCTTTTACTCTTTTATTTGTTTCAGTCATTTGACTGTGGCCATGCTGGAGCACCATCTTTAGCCAAACAAATCGACCCCAGGACCTATTCTTTGTAAGACTAGTACTTATTCTATCGGTCTCTTTTGCTGAACCGCTAAGTTACAAGAACGTAAACACACCAGCGTTGGTTATCAAGCGATGTTCGTGGAGACAAACATAGACACACAAACATATACATATATATATACATGATGGGCTTCTTTCAGTTCCTGTCTACCAAATCCATTCACAAAGCTTCTGTCAACTCGAGGCTATAGTAGAAGACACTCACCCAAGTCGCCAAACAGTGGGACTGAACCTGGAACCATGTGGTTGGTAAGCAAGCTACTTACTACACAGCCACTCCTGCACCCATGCAAGCTACTTACCACTCACAAGCTACTTACCACACAGCACTGCTTACATTTACTGTTCGTGATTATCAGTTCATAAATATTTCAACTTTAGAGACGAGAAAATATATCTAAAAATAGCTACACACATTTTTCAATTGACTTTCTAAAGACGCCAAGCTGGCAGAAACGTTAGCACACCGGCTGAAATACTTAGCGGTATTTCGTTTGTCTTTACATTCTGAATTCAAATTCCGCCGAGGTTGACTTTGTCTTTCATCCTTTCCAGGTCAATAAATTAAGTACGAGTTGCGTACTGATCTCGATCTAACTGACTAGCCCTCTCCTCACGAATTTTGGACCTTGTGCTTAGAGTAGAAACGAATATACTATACTAAAAGACAGCGAGCTGGCAGAAACGTTAGCACACCAGGCGAAATACTTAGCACTATTTCATCTGTTTTTACGTCCCAAGTTCAAATTCCACCGAGGTCGACTTTGCCTTTCATCCTTTCCGGGTCAATAAATTAAGTATCAGTTGCATACTGGGGTCGATCTAATGGACTGCCTCTCCTCCCCAAAAGTTTCAGGCCTTGTGCCAAGCAAAGAATTGACTTTCTAATGCACAAAAACATATTTACATTCTCCATAACACTTTCTACAACACAAGCATCTAACAACCAGCTTATGTTTATTCATTGTTACAAATACTTTCTATGTTAAGTCTGCTTTGATTGCCATGATAAATAATGTGTTATTGTGTTCTGAATTCTACCTCATTTCAAACTCATATTCCTAAGATATGTTCTGTGTAATTTTTAATAAATTATTATGGGCATGGGAGTGGCTGTGTGGTAAGTAGCTTGCTTATCAACCACATGGTTCCGGGTTCAGTCCCACTGCGTGGCACCTTGGGCAGGTGTCTTCTACTATAGCCTCGGGCCAACCAAAGCCTTGTGATTGGATTTGGTAGACGGAAACTGAAAGAAGCCCATCGTATATATATATATATATGTATATATATATATATATACATATATATATATGTATAAATATATATACATATATATATATGTATATATATTATATATATATAATATATATATATATATATATATATATATATATATATATATATATGATGGGCTTCTTTCAGTTTCCACTCACATGCTTTGGTCGACATGAAGCTGTGGCAGAAGACGCGTTCCCAAGGTGCCATGCAGTGGGACTGAATCCTGAACACTGTGGCTGGTAAGCAAGCTTCTTACCACACAGCCACCCTGTGCCTATATCCACATTTAGTATGATATACCATGTACTATTTTGAACTAATACTGCTTCCATCGTTAATAAATTTTATCTAGCCTACCAGCTAATTGCTACACCAGTGATGTGTTTATCACTATTTTACTATATCAGTAGACAACAAAATTTGTCTAAGCCTGCAACTGAGAGTGGCAACTTGCTACTTATGATGTATAAAGATGCAGAAATCTGGATTTAGCAATTCCATCACTGCTGCTGCTGCTGCTGTTGGACACTATTTGCCTACAACTGATACACCTCTGGGCATTTTTTTTAGCAGCATACACCTATAAGAGAAGCTTTCTCTGGACAAATTCCTCTGTGTTTTAGCTTTCTACAGAATAACCATATAAGTAAGATATACGGAATGCTATCTTGAACTAATGGTTCTTTTGTCAATTAATAACAAGTTCTTGCTTTACTCTTTTCTCTTTACTCTTTTACTCGTTTCAGTCATTTGACTGTGGCCATGCTGGAGCACCACCTTTAGTCGAGCAAATCGACCCCTGGACTTATTCTTTGTAAGCCTAGTACTTATTCTATTGGTTTCTTTTGCTGAACTGCTAAGTTACGGGGACGTAAACACACCAAAATCGGTTGTCAAGCGATGTTGCGGGGACAAACACAGACACACAAACACATACACACACACACACATATATATATACATCTGCCAGATCAGACTGGGCCTGGTGCAGCCTTCTGGCTTCCCAGACCCCAGTTGAACCGTCCAACCCATGCTAGCATTGAAAGCGGACGTTAAACGATGATGATGATGATGATGATGATAAAGTTGATCCAAACATGAAAACACAAAGAGAAAACACAACAACACGAAGACGTTGAACAAATATAGTATTATTGGACGCTCAGGAAGAAAGGGAAGAAGGAGGGTTTTACGTTTCGAGCGGAGCTCTTCGTCAGAAACACAGGAAAAGGAAAGATCCAGAGAAGGGAAGACGGGGGAAAAAAAATCGCCAACGGTACACATGCGGTCACAATATACATATATATGATGGGCTTCTTTCAGTTTCCATCTACCAAATCCACTCACAAGGCTTTGGTCAACCCAAAGCTATAGTAGAAGACACTTGCCCAAGATGCCATGCAGTGGAACTGAACCGGAACCATGTGGTTGGTAAGCAAGCTACTTACCACACAGCTACTCCTATTATTTATAAATTGCAAGGATAATTTCAGTTAATCAACGATTTTTCATCTCTCTCTGTTACGTATGTCAGACCTATCAAAAATATTATTAACATTTGAAAATAAAGATTTTCAGAACTAAGGCGGAGAATTTATTTACTGAATACGAAAGAAAGAAATATAGTTAAAACAAAACTGTCATGTGCATCAAAATACCGTAATAATGAGAATAAACAATGTTTAGTCATTTGGAAATTAAAAATAAATAGATTTAATACTATAAACATATGAGTGTGTGTGTGTGCATACATACATGTGTATGTATCTATGTGTGTGTGTATGTATGTATATTTGTATGTTGTGTCAAAGTTTTTTTGGGTTTTTTTTTGTATTCAGACTTTAATTAATAGTTCAAATAAATGACATATGTAAAGTGTTTATTCATCAAAATATATCCCATCATATTCTATTGTCTGCTGCCATTGTTGAGCCAGAAGTTCAATTCTATGCTTATACCATTTAGTTGGTTTAGAGGTAAAAAAAATCTGTGCACCCATTTTCAGCCTCATCCACATTGTTGAACCTTGGCCCATGCAGGAAATGAACCCTGGCTCACAAAAAAGGTGGGAATCTGATGGTGCAAGGTTTGAACTCTAAGCAGAGTTAGGCAGCACTTTCAGCTCCTCCAGTTTGCACTTGGTCACATTGGCAGTGTGTACTTGGAGCATTGTCATGTTTTTTGAATGTATGTCTTTGATTGACCAATGCCAAGTAGCGGGCTTCCAAAACATTATATATTCACAGTAGTTTGCCGAGCTTAAATATTAGCATTCACAGCATGACCAACTGGGATAATCTCAGAGTGCAACATCCACCAAACATACAACATGAGCTGATCTTCCACCAAACATACATAACAAATCATACCATGCCTTTTGAGGAGGTCAAACGTCAACAATATGTTGAAGTATTGAATCAAAAGGATCTAACCCTTTCAATCCAATCTCTTGTCGCCACATTAACTCAACTTTTTAGTAGGGAGATAACACAACTTTTCTAGGTATTTTTTTAATGTGGGTGAGATAACCAAGAAGTACCTACGTTCATAAAAAAAAGTGAAGGGATATAATTAAATACAACAGGATCTTCTGTTCACACAGCCCTTGTTTGACAACAGGTTCTGAAGGCTGGCCAGTATGAAGCCACTGATTTCTCTTACTAGAATTACAAAACTGGATCCAGACTTCATCCCCACTCATATCTGATGCCAAAGCAGATATCTTGAAGATCTGCCAGCAGTTGTTTGCAAATGTTCCCATGTTGTTGAACCTGGCGAGTATTGGTCAATTCACGACCAATACTTCATGACAGTGTCTGTTTACAAGGCTGAACTGAGAGAGGAGACAATTGATGGTGCTTTGTGAAGGACCAACTTCAGCCAACAATGTATGAGTGCTTTTGCTTGGCTGTTGTCCAACCATTTCAAGCAAATCTTCACTTCTATGACAGGTCTCCTTGAACTTTGGTTTCTCTTCAAGGCTGGTGTCACCTTCCTTGAAATGTCTGTATCAGTTTTGTGCCACATGGTCATTAACCGTTCTTGGGCCTTCCATATCATTAATTTCTTTTGATACTGTACACATCTGTACATACATACATATATACATACATACACATGCACATATCTACATATATACATGTGTATATATATATATACATATATATAAATAAATAAATAAATATATATATATATATATATATATATATATATATATATATAATGTACTGATCTATGATAGAAAATTGAACAAAAATGTACTCCATCTGTTGAGAGATAAATATTATTTATTTAAAGGTCACAATACATGTATCTAAGAGCTACTAATAGTTTCATATGTTAAGAGAAAACTCAAACATTCTTCAGGCACAAACCACATATCATAACAACTAAAGAAATTGAATAATAGAAGAAACAGGGAAAAAATTGAGAAGGTGGCATATAGAAAATGCAGAAAGTAAACAACGGAAAATGAAAATTGGAAAACGAAAAATGGAAACTAAAATGTAAAAAATAAAAAGTAAAGAGATAAAAGAGCTATCCTCCTTAGATCTTAAATGAAAAGGCTGGAAAACTATCAAGTCAGTCAGGAATATATATATATACACACACACACAAATACATATATATTCTCATCATAAATTGAGACATGTACCAAATCTTCCATGTGGCATGCTCGAAGAATTGTGAAGATCTCTTCACATGAAATCATTGGTTGCCTTGTTAACCCACAAATAAAGACTATTTATCCCCCCCAATGCAGTGTTGAGCACACATTCTTGTTGTAAGTGTGTGTGTGTGAGTGTGTGTGTGTGTGTGTGTTTGTGTGTGTGTGTGTGTGTGTGTGTGTGTGTGTGTGTGTGTGTGTGTGTGTGTGTGGATTAACAAGACAACCAGTGGTTTTATGTAGGAAAAAAAATCTCCACAATCTTCAAACGCTTGACTTGAGAATGCTGGTAATGGTTACCTGAAGCTATGCAGGATATCAAAATAAATACACAAATCTAGAAAAGTGACTTATGAAAATTACTTCTTATCTCCCTGTCTCCTTCACATTAGTCTTGAAGTTTTGCATGTGTTTGCATTCTCCATGTATTGATTCTTTAACTTTCTCATGTGAGAATGTTCCTTCACATCCGTATCTATACATACAGATATACATGCACATACTCATATATCTTTATATATAAAAGAGAGGTTGTGTGTCCATCTCCTATGATTTAGATTCCTAACTACTCCCACATTTTGCGGTGCAGTGTAACCAAATTCGGGTATCTTATAGTCGTGATTCATATCGAGCCCTTCTGGGTATTAGCGCGCGTCTACGATGAGTCTACGATTTTAAAAATAATTTACCATCATTTTTTTCCATTTTGATGTATTTTTTTCGCTATTATATAAGGGAAGTAACTCTCTAAAAATGTCTACGATGAGTCAACGATTTAAAAAAAAATTTACCATAATTTTTTTTCATTTTTAATGCATTTTTTGCTATTTTTTGGCTATAACTCTCTTAAAATGCTTATATAGTTATTTCCCTTACAAACCCGAGCAACGCCGGGCGATACTGCTAGTATATATATATATACACACGCATACACACATATATATATATATACACACACACACACACACACACACATATATATATATATATATATACACACATACACACACACATATATATATATATATACACTCACATACATGCATACACAATGTGCTTGGTTGATGTTTGCAGATGTGCATACTATTTTTTATGGGATTTCACAGGTTTAAAACACAAAATTCGTCCATGATGTTTGAAAGTTCACAAAAATAATTATAAGTTCACGTACATATATTTCTATCAAGCACAGACAGACCAAAAAGACATAGACAATAGAAAAATATTATGATATAATCCTCCATACAGCATGAATGTGGGTACAAATATAGCTTGTCATTTTCTGAAACTTATAGATATCCTCTTCTTACACTCACATGAATACTACAAGATCTTTAATAGAAATATGGTTAAAGTTATCTATACGATTAATGATTTTTCAATTACAATAAGAATAGTAACATTAGGAACACTCCTAAGAGATTCTGTAATTTTAGATCCCTTGATGACTGTCTCCTAAATAATATGTGCCAGGAAAAAGAACTAGTGTGCAAGGCCGTCATCACTGACATGGATGTAACAATGAAAACTTTAAATCAGAACGACTGGAAATACTTTTAAGGAAAGATACACACATCACTTGGTTTCACTTAGAGACAAAAACAAGAGACAGGTGAAGTTTTATCTAATATGGTATACACCCTTAAAGAGAGGTGTGTAGACAAAATCTCATGTAAACTGGACCATCATAACAAAGGCCAGAAAATATAGGGAGTAGGGCAGCAAATGCGACCTCAACAGTGAACATTTTAAGCATTAGGGAAGAAACTTTCTCCCCTTGCATGAAAAAACATTATAAACTTTGAAATTTCAGACATTTCCCGTCACCCGCTTTGCCACCAATCCAACCTGAGAAAATTTTTGTTGTATAGTAAGTATATTGTACTTTAGGCATATATACTCCAAGGAATTCATGCTGGAACTCTTACCTATACAGATATGGATAACACATATATATATATATACACAATACATATTCATGATATCACATGATTCATAAAAATATAGGCATATGGACTTATATCTTTGTGAACGTTCATCTTCATGGACTAATTTTGTGTTAGAAACCTGTGAAAGTCTATAAATAATAATATGCACACACTCAAATATTAACCAAATGAGATACCACCATGATACTGTGATGGATGCTTTAGATACACTGTAAACAAGATAACAATGCAGCTGTAATAACAACTTAATGATCTAACAATCTCTTCATGAACCAACAATCAATATTCCGAATGAACTAACCAACCAACACCTTCCAACTTCACTGTGAACTCAACTCAAACTAACATACAAACTTCACTCAGGTCGCTACTATTTATAATCACTCGGTCCAGTCTATTTCTCACAAGGGGGTATCGTGACTCTCATTACATCTCCCCAAGATTTCAACTTCTGAGAGAAGTGAAATTTTATTTTTATTTTTTTTTTAGAAAATTTAATATATTTTTCGTTTTGGCATTATTTCTAAGTGTGCAGTCTGTTTCCTTTTTCTGCTGCTGCTTCTACGAGGAGGCTCAATTTCTTTCAGTTCTAGCAGACTTCATTCTCATAGCAGACTTTATTGTCATAGCAGACTTCATTGTCATAGCAGACTTCAATTAATATTTCCTTTTGCTGTTCAGTATGTCTCGTCTTTAATTGGTTTAGGTGTTTCTTATGTTCCCAATGTTGTCCTTTAATTACATACATCATGTTTCCTAATCTTTTAATTACAAAACCATCCTCCCAGCCTTCTTTACCATTTTTGTAAATTTAAAAGTGAATTTTATCTCCTACTTCGAAATGTTTTGTTACTTTTTCTTTATTTCCTTTAAATATATTTTTTCCTGACAATAATTTATTGAAGATCGATTTTATTTTTCACGTGAACATAAACTCTTCCGAAGACTTTTCCAAACTGGTATACGGATTGGGCGTTACTTTATATACCCTCAAGAATTTTGTTAGTGCTTCAACATTTCTTACATCATTCCTTGCTATTTTTAACACTTGCTTCAACGTATCAACGAATCTTTCTACCCACCTGTTTGACTTCAGGCGATAGGGCAGGGTAAAAATATGCTTAATTGCATGTATTTTTCAGAAATTTTTGAATTCACAACCCATGAATTGTGTTCCATTAACTGATACCATGTCTGGAACACTGTATCAGGCAACTAACTCATACACAAATTTTATTGTTGTCTTTGGAATGCCATCAACAATGATTAGATAGTATGCACCATTCATCGGTCCAGCATAATCGATATGTACCCTGGACCACGGACTATCCATCTCAGGCCATGATTGGTATTTCAGCGGTTGTGCTTTGGCTGCTAGCATGCAACCTCTACATGATTTTACACAATTTTCAATGTCCAAGTCTATTGTTGACCAAAATACATTGCTCTTCATTAAGACTTTCATCCTCAACATTCCCAGGTGTCCACTGTGGAATTCCTGCAATACTCGTTTGTGTAGTGCAGATGGTACTACCACTCTTTGTGCATACATTAAAACATCGTCACATAGTGAAAAATCTTTTCGAATTTATATTTTTATTTTGCTTATTTTTCAACATTGCTTTCATTCTTTTAATGTAATTATCCTCTGTGGATTTTATTTTTATATCATCCCCTGACACTGGCAGTTCGTGAATACCATTACACATAACATTTTTAATTAATATTTTCTTCAATTCAGCTGCTGAGTTCTTTTCACTGGTGGGGTAGCCCTTTAATATTTTACAGTACTGGCTTATTGGGAGATCCGACAAGTCAAATAACACCAACCAGTCAGTACCAAACAAATTGGTTGTATTCTTTACAATGAAAACTTTCGCCTTGCAAGTTTTTTCCTCAAAATGTGACATCATTCCACATTTCATCTACAAAGTGTAGTTTGTCACCCATCTTGCAACATGAAGTTTTTGCTGTTTTTCTTAACATGAGTTTCCCTATTTTCTTACACATGTCGGTGTTAATGATTGAAATGTCACTACCAGTATCCAGTTGTAATTTCATATATTTACTCTGTTTGCAAGGTGGCGAGTTGGCAGAAATGTTAGCACGCCGGGTGAAATGCTTAGCGGTATTTGTCTGCCGCTACGCTCTGAGTTCAAATTCCGCCGAGGTCAACTTTGCCTTTCATCCTTTCAGGGTCAATTAAATAAGTACTAGTTATGCACTGGGGTTGATGTAATCGGCTTAATCCATTTGTCTGTCCTTGTTTGTCCTCTCTGTGTTTAGCCCCTTGTGGGTAGTAAAGAAATTGGTATTCGTCTGAGTTCAACTTTGCTTTTCACTTTTTCAGGGGTTGATAAATTAAGTATCAGTTGTGTACTGGGGGCGATCTAATCAAAGGCTCCCTCCCTAAAAATTTCAAGCCTTGTGCCTAGAGTAGAAAGGAATATTTACTCCATTTACTTTTATGTGTACAAATTTCCTTATTTGGGAGTCGATTTTACTTTCTGCTGAGAGCACTTTAGAATGCTTCACATTTGACCTTTGTACTTTTGTTCTGCAGTGTGAACTTTTGTGTCCAAATTTTTAACAACTGTAACATTTTTGGTTTTTAAAAGGACAATCTTTTCTGAAATGTGGGCCTCCACATCTGTAACATGGATTAGAATCTAGCAATCTTCTTTGGTTATACTTTCTTGGCCAACATATCTGTATTTTTGTGAAATCTTTTTCTTGAATTTTTCTTACACCGTGTTACAGGTCCACCATCCTTTGATGCTCTTCTGCAACAGTCTGCAGGGTTAAATCTTGGTTCGCTTATTCAAATTTTGAAAGAATTCTTGCCCATATTTCTGTATCTTCATTTGCTGCAATGCCTTTTACAAAAATGAGGCAATTAAACATCTTAGGAGTAAGTTCTTTAAGTTTAAAACTTTCACACATTCTGTTGACTGTTCCTGCATAAATAGAGAAGTCTTTTCACTGAACATGTTAGACAGCAATTTGATTGTTTCCTGAAAACAAATTTTACTAGACATTTTGGGAAAAATGAAATTACAGTATCGTTCATGCTCAGATGGAGCTAAATTACATAATAATAACCTTATTTTTTCTTTGTCTGACCATGTTTTGTAACCTTCCTTAAAAATCTCCTTGTACCTTCTGTAGTTTCCTGCAAAAGTTATACCCTGAATTCTATTATGGAGTTCAATACGTCATCTGGCAAAAACGAACTTACTGCATTTTCGGACTACTTTGCGTTTTGCTCCAATAGTTGTTGCTGTACTAGTTGCTTCTGCAACTCCTATTGCTGTTTTTGTTGTTGCTTTTGCAACTGGATTATAAAAGCTAATGAATTGTTAAATAACCTACATGAGCTTTGAAAACTTTATTCCCAGATGTTATATTTTCCATTCCCAATGTCATGGTACTACCATGATATTGTGACGGATGGTTCAGACATACCGTACCATTGTAGTAACAGTTAACAAGATAAAGATGCAGTTGTAATAACAACATAACAATCCAACAAGCTCTTCACAAACCAACAATCAATATTCCAAATGAACTAACCAACCGACACTTTCCGATTTCACTGTGAACTCAACTTGGACTAACACACAAGCTTCACTACTACCTCTACTATTTATACTCAATCATTCCAGTCTATTTCTCACAAGGGAGGCATCATGACTCTCATCACAACACACACACCACACTTACATACATACAAACATAAATTATGGGGGTCCTGGGATATGTAACACACTGCCTAAATAGCAATCTTGAGAAATTAGGCTTCTCAAAATCAGAAAGGAGAAAACTGATTCTAAGACTACAGATTCAATCCATCACTGGAACTGTAAAAATCTGTAAAACTTTCCAGAAGTTTATCATTTAAGTAAATATGAGCATGTCTAGATATGCAATTATACACATGTGAATACATACATAACACAACGCATACGAATCTACACATATGCATACATACATATATACATACAAAAATACCCTGTTGCTGCTGTCAAAATTCCAATGAAGGAGCCTTGGATCTAGGTTAGAAACCAGCTCTTTCTCTATTACTCTTTTACTGTTTTACTTGTTTCAATCATTTGACTGTGACCATGCTGCAGCACCACC
Source organism: Octopus sinensis (assembly GCF_006345805.1). NCBI lineage: Eukaryota > Metazoa > Mollusca > Cephalopoda > Octopoda > Octopodidae > Octopus > Octopus sinensis. The sequence continues at coordinate 43,395,497 of NC_043006.1, forward strand.
TTTTAGTCAAGCAAATTGACCCCAGGACTTATTCTTTGTTAGCCTAGCACTTATTCTATCGGTCTCTTTTGCCTAACCGCTAAATTACAGGGATGTAAACGCACCAGCAATGGTTGTCAAGCGATGTTGGAGGGACAAACACAGACACACATACATACACACACACACACACATACACACACACACACACACACACACACACATATATATACATATACATATATATATATACACACATATGTACGATGGGCTTCTTTCAGTTTCTGTCTACCAAATCCACTCACAAGGCTTTGGTCGGCAAGAAGCTATAGTAGGAGACACTTGCCCAAGGTGCCATGCAGTGGGACTGAACCCAGAACCATGTGGTTCGTAAGCAAGCTACTTACCACACAGCCACTCTTACGCCTACATCTATTGACAAGAAATCTTGAAATAAAACTGAATAATGACATACACACACACACAAACACACACACACACACACACACATAACATATACAAGGATGGAGAATATCACAACTTTATTGAGAATGACATCATACAGGACAAATAATCGTTTCTATTATGTAAACATTTATAGATAAAGAAAAATATACAAAGCACAAATCAATCCACATTTGATCTGTTGTAAAATTCAGGATATCCGAAATTTATGCGAACACAATGTCATCTTGGTAACCCATAACAACTTGAATTCAAAGTGAACTAACAGAAAGTCTATTATACATGAGCGCAGAAAAAAAAACGAGTGTTAAGAATAAATATTAAATAAGAAAAGTCATCTTAGTATTTAAACCAAAGATGATGTCAATGGTCGATGAAAGAATGAAAAATATAAATGTAGTAAGGCTACCTCAGTACACTTATTTATCTGGTTATTAAGGTATGCTAAAAATAAGATTCTTTTTTAAATTAGGAAAATTGTACTTATTGAATTACAGGAAAAGCAATTATAATGAAGGTGTTATTTACTGTTGAATTATTTAAATGTTTGTTTGTTTTTTTTTATACTTGTGAGAACACTTCAATGTAAGAATGATTCTAGAATTTAATAATTTTAATTTTGAAGTAATTGTATATTTCCTCAAGGCAAAGATCACATTAAAAAATTACCAGTATTGTATAGCAGAGTGTAACTTACAATAGACCCCTTCAAATCATGGTTAACGTTTCTGTCTTTCAAATCCAAAATACATTTACTAAGATTCATAGAATTACACTTACACCAAAACTTAAATGAAGACAAATGATTATATAATCTAGAATTCTAAAATGTAGACGAAGGATTTATGCAATAATATATATAATAACCTGCAATCACTATACATCGATATACTAGATTCTTTACTAAACACTGATTTCCTAAAGGACACATAAATTTGTTTTTGAAATTACAAAGGCATTTATTCAGTTCTATTGGTATCTGATCATTTCGTTTAGTTAATCAATTTAGATTAACCACCGAGTGCTTAAAAAATATCTACCAGGATTTATTAATCCCTATGAATCCCTATTATATATATATATATATATAATAATGATAATTTGAGGGGATATTATTCCTAACTTACAAGGAAAAATTCAATTTAGAAATACTAAATCAAATTTCACAAAATATAATATATATATAAAAATTAGAAAAAACCAATTTACTTAATTTACTTAATCATCAGTATATTATTATTCTATTTTTTATATTTCTATTATATGTAATTTTCTAGAAGGTGTAATTTAATTGTTCATTTTGAATTGATAAAAGGTGGTTTTTTTCTAATTTTCATATATCATCATCATCATCATCATTATCGTTCGGCCAGGGTCTGGGAAGTCAGGAGGCTGCACCAGGCTCCAGTCAGATCTGGCAGTGTTTCTACAGCTGGATGCCCTTCCTAACACCAACCACTCTGTGTAGTGGGTGCCAGGGGAGGCTGGCAATGGTCACGATCGGTTGGTGCTTTTTACGTACCACCAGCACAGAAATCAGTCCAGGTGGTGCTGGCATCGACCACGTACGGATGGTGCTTTTTACGTGCCAGGGGAGGCTGACAACGACCACAATCGGTTGGTGGTTTTTATGTGCCACTGACATGGAAGTCAGTCAAGAAGCACTGGCATCGGCCACAATACTTGTTTCAGTCATTAGACTGAAACTATGTTGAAATTTTAGTCAAATTAATTGACCCTAGTATTCATTTTTATCACTCTGTTTTACCAAACCGCTAATTTGCTGGGTTGCAAACACACCATCACCGGTTGTTAAATGCTAGTGGGGAAACAAACACAGGCACAAAGACATACATATGTATATACGACAGACTTTTTTAAGTTTCAGTCAATGAGATCCACTCACAAGGCTTTGGTCAGCTCAAGGCTATAGTACAAGACGTTTGTTGAAGGTGCACCAGAGTAGGACCAAACTTAGAACCGTGTAGTTAGGAAGCAAGCTCCTTACCTGAGCCTATATATGTATATGTGTGTTTTGTGTGTGTGTGTGTGCATGTGTTTGTGTATGTATAAATATATATATATACACTCATATAAAGAGATATACATACATACATATATATAATAATAATATAAATAATATATATATATATATATATGCATATATACTTACGTATATGCACATACCTACATCTATACATACATATATATATATACATACACATATATATATGTGTATATATATATATATATATATATATATATATATATATATATATATACACATTATATTTATATATATATATATATATATATATATATATATATATATATATATATATATATTATATATATATATGCATATGTGAGCACAGGACGTCATGAAACATGTACAACAAAAATGTACGAAGCTTGAGTACATGGAACATGAACTATTCTTTCGAACAATGAAAGACACAAATGGAAAACAAAACAAACATAAAGAACGACCCTTCATCAGTTGTCAGCTGTTTCTCTAGTCTCGTATTTCGAGCATTTATCAACAATACACACACACACACATATATACCCATACATCTATACACACTCGTGTATACATACACACACAGAGTTTTGCAAAATTCTCAAGATGTTCTTTATCTCTACTTGACATGTCTGATTCATTTTCTCAAGATGTTACAACTTCAACATTATGTTAAACACAAACTCAGCCTTACTTGATGTGTTAATATGAAAGACAAAACTAAGCATTTCATTCACAGCCTACATTCATGCCATCATCTTTGCCTTTCTTTTCCTCATAAGTGCAAGCATGGTTGTGTGGCTAAGAAACTTGTCTTACAGCCAAGTGGTTTCAGGTTCAGTTCCATTACACGGCACTTTAGCTTTTTGCCTTCTGCTATGACTCCAGGTCAACCAATATCTTGTGCTCCTGCATGGCCACAGTCAAATGACTGAAACAAGTAAAAATATAAAAGAATATATATACACACACACATACACATACATACACCCACATATCTATATGTTTATATGTGTGTCTTTGTAGCTGTGTTTGTCTCACATACACACACACATACATACAAATCACAGCTTGACAACCAATGCTGACTTATTTATATTCCAGCAACTTAGCAGTTCAACAAAAGAGACTAATAGAATAAGTAAAAGGATAAAAAAAAGTAAAGACCATCTTCAGTTATGAATAACCATGGAATAGCACCCAGAAGGACACCCCTCTGAGGCACAAGTCTGAGCAAGGTTGTTTATGGAAGACCAGTTGCCCATGCATACCAGTCTCCCCTCTGCACACCACCGATGTTATCCAAGAGAAAGGCAAAGGCTGATACAACTTGGCACCAGTGACGTTGTAACTCATTTCTACAGCTGAGTGAACGGGAGCAATGTGAAATAAAGTATCTTGCTCAAGAACACAACACATAGTCCAGTCCAAGGAATCATATATATATATACATTCCATTAGAAGTTAAAATAGCCTCATTAAAGGATAGTAATATCCAATGAATTACTGATTTATTGCCCAGTATTTTTTGTGAATAATAATATTCATAAAATATTAGGTCTAAGTATAAATCTTGGTTTATAAATATTCAAAAGAAAATTTAGAAAATGGAGATGTAGCATTAATATAATTTATTATTGGCAAAAATCCAACATATTCTCTTACAGCTGTTTCAATTTAGCCTAAAAGACTAAATTACAATAACTAAATTGTTATATTAGGTAAAATCCCATCAGAGGGATTGAAAAAATATTATTCTTTTATTCTTTTGTTTCAGTCATTTGACTGCAGTCATGGTGGAGCACCACCTTTAGTTGAACAAATTGGCCCCAGGCCTTATTCTTTGTAAGTCTAGTATTTATTTTATCAGGCCCTTTTGCCAAACCTCTAAATTACGGGGACGTAAGCACATAAGCATTGGTTATCAAGTGATGTGGTGGGGAACAAAACACACGCACACACTCACAGATATATATATGACTGGCTTCTTTCAGTTTCCATCTACCAAATCCACTCACAAGGCTTTGGTCGGTCCGAGGCTCTAGTAGAAGACACTCGCCCAAGGTTCCACAGAGGAGGACTGAACCCAGAACCTATGTGGTTGGGAAGCAAGCTTCTTACCACACGGCCACGCCAGCACCTATATATGTATATGTATTTTTGAGGAAAAGCTAATTATTTTGTTAAGTTAGCTATGAATATATCTAAACTCTTTAAGAATTATTTTTCTTCAGAAAGCACTCAGCAACATTTTTCTATGTTCTATAGTTCCAAGTAGGTGGCATGTTAATGAGATTTCTATTATGTGATCACTTTTATGAGATTTTCGTACGTGACCTCTTTGGAAAATTTCAACTTTTAAATTCATTTTCCCAACAACAGTAATTCTTTTGACTAATTGGTTAATTAGTCATCACAAATACATCATTAAGTAGTACATGTTCTCAATAAAATATTGCATGCATGAATTCTTTCTATTGTTTTTTGTTTGATCGTGTGAATTCAATTTAGCTTTGCTGATTTACAAGATGTGTGAATTGGCCATCAACACAGTTTGTGGTGAAGTTAATGCTTTTTACATGAGCATATTAATGATTATACACTCAAGTGAGTGTATATAATTATATTAGAAGGATCTGTCATGTACTGTTTTTCTTATTTAATTTTGTATTAATAAATTTCAAGACCTGGCAAGTAAAGTGAGATCGTAGCTGTGGCCGATACCTGTGTCGCATAACCACCCTATTTAAAAGTGCCCTTGAATTTCCAGGTAACATGTTGTGCTTCAGAAGACCTGATGAGTCAAGGGAAGTTATAGTCGTGAATGATGCCAGCGCTGTCTGACTAGCACCTGTGCTGGTGTCATGTAATAAGCACCATTCAAGCATGGGTCAATGCCAGTGCTGCCTGACTGGCTCCCCATGCTGGTGGCATGTAAAAATCACCCACTACACTCTTGGAATGGTTGGCATTAGGAAGGGCATCCAGCTGTAGAAACCTTGCCAGGTCAGATTGGAGCCTGGTGCAGCCTCCCAGCTTGCCAGTCCTCAGTCAAACCATCCAACCCATGCCAGCATGGAAAGCAGACATTAAACGATGATGATGATGATGATGATGACATTAGAATTAAACCTTAAGTTTTTTGGCTATTATTTCTAATGGTTTAAATTCCACAGCTTATTTATAGTTCTAATTTAACTTAAGCAATAAAAAAAAATTGGTCTCCAATATGGCTTCATGCTTGCTACACCTAACAATGAGATCAGTTAAGACTGGTGGTCATTTGGTTTAAAGCTGAGTCATTATTGGCAGTGAGTTAAATGAATGATGAATTGAATTAATGTACATTATTTACATTATTTACATTCAATGGTTATTTGTCATCTTGTTTGTTGTCAACACAACATTTCAGCTGATATACTCGCCAGCCTTCTTCAGATGTCTTGGGGAAATTTCGAACCATGGGCATATGGCATAGTGGTTAAGAGCATGGGCTACTAACCCCAAGATTCCAAGTTCGATTCTAAGCAGTGACCTGAACAATAATAATAATAATAATAATAATAATAATAATAATAATAATAACAACAACAACAACATTGAAAAATATGCCTTAGGAATGAGAACCCAGGTTCGAAATTTCTCCGGGACACCTGAAGAAGGCTGGAGGGTATGTCAGCCGAAACATTCTGTTAACAACAAACAAAAATGAGGACAAATAACTGTTGAATGTAAATAATGTAAATAATGCACATAATTCCTCATCTCTTAAATATAGAACTGAATTAATGTACATTTGATGTGTAACAAGGCTCCATCCTTAGCCCACTTTTGCTCCTGCTTTTGAAGTAATTCAAGACAGGATGTATACTGACACACCAGTTTATCATCATCATCATCATTTAATACCTAATTTCCATGCTGGCATGAGTTAGACGGTTTGACAGGAGTTGGCAAGCTGGAGACCTTCACCAAGCTCCAGCTGTTTGTTTTGGTGTGGTTTCTATGGTCAGATGCCCTTCCTAATGCCAACCACTTTACATAGTGTACAGGGTGCATTTTACAAGGCACCATCACTGGTGTGTTTCACATAGCACCAGCACAGGTGCTTTTTATGTGGTACCAAGACTGGCGCCTTCTATGTGACATCTGCACAGGTATTTTTTACATGACACCAACACAGGTGCTGAGCTAGAGTTAAAATATCTAAAAATTAACATCATTAAGAAGAAGGTACTTATAAACAACTAAAGACATGTGATCTGTTGCATTAAGCAGAATAAATTTTTACCAATTCTAAAGAAAGGTGTAGATATAAATTCAGTGCTATGTAATCTATAGAAACTGTGCTGTAAGTCAAAAGGGACAGCAAGTCTGTGAGAAGTCTGATATTAGTAGCTATACTGGAATAGTTGGTAAACTGAGCAGCCATTAAATGGATAATTCTGTAGAAGTTACAGATAAGTTTTGTTACCTAGGTAACATAATTAATGCTGGAAATTATATCAGTAAATGCATAGTAACTAAGCTGAGAACAAAATGGAAATTCAGAGCAGAGTCACCTATTTTGATATAAAAGTGTTTCTTTCTGCAGGCAAAGAGAAGACTGTATCAGGCATGTTTAGTAAAGCATGATGTCTTTTACACATCCACAAAGAATGCAGAGAATAAAGTGATTGTAGAGTAACAAGAACAATGTGGTCTGTAAGACATGTAATGTTAATTTACAAATGATTTTGAGTACAAATGTGCTGAAAAGAGCTGATTATCAATGGTATTCATTTATATATCAAGGAAAAATAATTGTATAGGTTTCTGAAATGTAAGGCAAATAAATGTTAAATGCTTTGAGAAAAATGATTACAAGTCAATAGCAGAAGATAGCCATGATAGAAGAAGATTAAATAAAGTATAAAACGTACCTCATCCACAACAGGTTTTTATGACTGGTTTCCTGCCATTAAGTGAATGAGAGCCAGATAACTCTTTGGACAGGGTGGTAGAGTAAAATTTCTTGAAGATCTGGTATGTTCTGGTACCTTCTGATAGCTATTCCTAACATCTGGTTGCACCTGGGTATCATAAAATACTCAATGTTGAACTCACAATCTATGACCAAAAACACTAAAATTTTAACCGGTGGAGTATCCTAGTCTAGAAGTTCTAACCAATGAGTCAAAACTTAAATTGGGCCATTGGTGTAATTCTGGAAGTACCACAAAGACGAAAATCTTTCATTTTTGAAATAGTTAACATGATATTCATCATCACCATCATCATCATCATTATCCTTATCCTCATCCTTATCCTCCCCCTCATCATCATCACCATTATCATCATCTATATAAATGCATACACATATAAGTATGTGCATGTAGGTATGAGTACAAATGTATAAATACAGACGCATATGTATGTATATGTGCATGTATGTGTGTGTGTATGCACACATTTTAATAGAATTTTTGCTACCAATCTGGGACGCAAGGTTTCTTGAAATCAGCATAAAATCCTAAATGACTCTCTGGCCATTGCCAGTGAAGTGTCATTTGTTTATCTTGGCTGATTAAATACTGATTTCTGTCATCAAGAAACCTTGGGTTCCAAAAATATTAGAAAATTCTGATAAAGAAATTATATTGAGTACTCATTCATGAGTTTGTCACAGATGTGTGTGCCAGGGAGAAAGAGAGAGAGAGAGAGAGAGAGAGAGAGAGAAAGAGTCAGAGAGAGAGAGAGACAGACAGACAAACAGACAGAAGGAGAAAAAGAGTGTATATGTACTCTTTTACTTGTTTCAGTCATTTGACTGTGGCCATGCTGGAGCACAGCCTTTAGTTGAACAAATCAACCCCAGGACTTATTCTTTGTAAGCCTAGTACTTATTCTATCGATCTATTTAGCGAAACAGCTAAGTTACAGGGACGTAAACACACCAACATCGGTTGTCAAACAATGGTGTGGGGACAAACATGGACACACAAACACATACATACGTACATATATATACGATGGGTTTCTGTCGACCAAATACACTCACAAGGCTTTGGTCAGCCTGAAGCTATTGTAGAAGCCACTTGCCCAAGGTGGCACGCAGTGGGACTGAACCCAGAACTATGTTGTTGAGAAGCAAGCTACTCATGTATGTATGTTTTTTAACTATTATATATTTTCCTCTGAAGAAGGAGTCGGTTTCAAAACAAAGATACAGGGCTCCATCTTTGGGATGTAGTTAACACAGACAAATTCACATTTGGAACTTGAGAAAAGTCTTTCATATTTTTATTGTTCCACTCATAGATTGCCTTTGTAATGTACGAATTAGCCGGTCGATTTCTCTTTCTGAAAATCCCAGTTTACTCAGATTCTCCTTTAAGCATTTATTTATGTATGTACGTATGTATGAATGTATGTATGTACATACGTATGTGTGTGTATGTGTGTGTGTGTGTGTGTGTGTGTGTGTGTGTGTGTGTATGTACATATATAGGTATGTATGTATGTTTGCATTTCCTTATTCAGTTTATTTCAAGATTTCTTGCCAATAGAGAAAGAACTGGTTTCTAACCTAGATCCAAGGCTCCTTCATTGGAATTTCATCATGAACAACAGGATATTTTGTTTGTTTGTTTGTTTGTTTGTATGTATGCATGTATGTGTGTATGTATGTATGTATGTATGTATGTATGTATGTATGTATGTATGTATGTATGTATGTATGTATTGTCATGCATATAGTTGCATACCTAGATATGCTTCTGGAAAGTTTTACAGATTTTAACAGTTCCAGTGATGGATTGGATCTGTAGTCTTCAAATTAGCTTCCTCCTTTCTGGTTTTGAGAAGCCTAATTTCTCCAGGTTGGTATTTGGGCAGTGTGTTACATATCCCAGGGCCCCTATAATAACAGGTATAAATCAGAACTTGTAATCAAGATACAATAACTGCAGATTTCTCAATAGTCCTGCATAGGTATTCTTTTTAAAGAATATTACAGCCAAATAAAGAAAATTTGGACTTCGGAACTCTCTGCATTCTGTAAAACAGTGGCCCACAATGTGCTTGCAGTGCCAGTACTGATACCAACATTTGGACTGCTTGATTGGACACTTGATGAGAAAACCCGAAAAATACTAACAAGCACACATAATTACCACATAAACAGTGACGTAGGGCACCTTTACCTAAAATAAAAACAAGGCAGCAGAGGTTTGTACGTATGTATGTATGTGTGTATGTATGTATGTATGTATGTATGTATGTACGTGTGTGTGTGTGTATGTATGTATGTGTGTGTATGTATGTATGTATGTATGTATGTATGTATGTATGTATGTATGTGTGTGTGTGTGTATGTATGTATGTATGCATACACATATAGCAAACACATGCTCATGAAAATCATTTATATATGCGGTATTTATCGAAGCAAAATAAACATTTTTTTTTCAAGATTTTGAAGCCTGAACATTAGGATTTTGCATTCTAAGGACAAATATAATCTTACCCATTTTCTCAGTCTAGCACATTACCATATATGGAATGATATGACTAGAAGTAAGTTAGTTATCTCTATTGTCCATGCTAAATGATGTGTAATGAAGAGCTAAGATCACTATAATAGTGATAATATATTAAATATCCTGTATGACTGGTAGGTACGTACACCGTAGACTTACAATCATAAGAAACTTCAGTATGATAAGCCTGAATATAAACACTTCCATTATCAAAAATATTACTTGTATTATTTAATGTGATGATTAAATTAATAAATAATAAATAAGAATGCAGCCATTAGGGAAAAATGAACGTAAACACTGAAGTGAACATATAATTTTCTTCTTGGAATTCTGTAAATATAATGAACTGTTATTATATAGTAGGGCAGCGAGCTGGTAGAATCGTTAGCATGCTGGGTGAAATGCTTAGTGGTATTTCATCTGCTGTTATGTTCTTAGTTCAAATTCTGCCAAGGTCAACTTTGCCTTTCATCCTTTCGGTGTCGATTAACTAAGTACCAGTTACACACTGGGGTCGATGTAATCGACTTAATCCGTTTGTCTGTCCTTGTTTGTCCCCTCTATGTTTAGCCCCCTGTGGGCAATAAAGAAAATACAATTATATAGTGCATAGGAGTGGCTGTGTGGTAAGTAGCTTGCTTACAAACCACATGGTTCCAGGTTCAGTCCCACAGCGTGGCACCTTGGGCGAGTGTCGTCTACTATAGCCTCGGGCTGACCAAAGCCTTGTGAGTGGATTTGGTAGACGGAAACTGAAAGAAGTCCGTCGTATATATGTATATATATGTGTGTGTGTATATGTTTGTGTGTCTGTGTTTGTCCCCCCAACAATGCTTGACAATCGATGGTGGTGTGTTTATGTCCCCATAACTTAGCAGTTCAGCAAAAGAGGCTGATAGAATAAGTTCTAGGCTTCTAAAGAATAAGCCCTGGGGTCGATTTGCTTGACTAAAGGCGGTGCTCCAGCATGGCCACGGTCAAATGAATGAAAGAGTGGGACTAAGATGACACGCTGGCAGAATTGTTAGCATATGGAGCAAAATGCTCAATGGTATTTCATCTGTCTTTACGTTGTAAGTTCAAATTCTACTGAGGTCAACATTGCCTTTTTTCCCTTTGGGGTCGATAAAATAAGTACCAGTTGAGTACTGGGGTTGATGTAAGCAACTTCCCCCTTCCCCCAGAATTTCTGGCTTTGTGCCAAAATTTCAAATTTATATACAGTGAGCTTAAGGCAGCAAGTTGGCAGAATTGTTACCATGCCAGAAAAATTGCTTTCCAGCTTTTCATCTGTCTTTACTTTCTGAGTTCAAATTCTGCTGAGGTCGACTTTGTCTTTCACTCTTTTGGGGTTGATAAAATAAGTACCAGTTATGCACTGGAGTCCATGTAATCAACAAGCCCTTTCCCTTGAAATTGCTGGCCTTGAGCCAAAATTTGAAACTAACATATAGCAAGATCTCTCTATATGAACATAATCTTTACCAGAGCTCTTTTCATTAACAAAATTATTCGTTACATGAGTAATTGAAATATAAATTAGATAGGATTGGTCCATTCTGAGCTACTCCACTGAAAAGCATCAAACGATCTGAGTTTTTCTTTCTGTCCATCCATCAATATATAAATGTATGTGTGTGTGTGTACATGTGAGTGTGCATGAGTGTGTGTTAGAGTGAGTGCATGTTAGTGTGTGTCTGTGTCTGTGAGTATGTTTTTTTCTCGTCTGTATTTCTTCTGTTGATCTTTTTGTTATGTGTTTAGCAAAGAAATATGAGAAAAAATAATCATTTCCTATATAAAATGTAAAAACTTGCCTGCCACATGAAATACATATATATGGACAATAATAAATCCTGTGTACATGCTCATCCAGCCACTTATATGTATGAGTGTGTGTGTGTGTGTGTGTGTGTGTGTGTGTGTGTGTGTGTGTAGTCAACTCATGGTTTGTTCTTTAAATTTCATCTCTATTAGTTGATTACTTAGATTACTTAGATAAGTTTCAGCTGAAGTTAGCCCAAACCATGTCTAATTTAATAGCACCACCTGCAAGTGATACATGGTCAGCTCTTGGGCACCATGGGCCATTCAAGCAGAGAGTTATTGTTTTCAGAGACATATCTGGGTGTGGGTGGTTTGTCTGGTATTTGTTGGAGGTAATCATTTAGGGACCGTTTGAATGCCATGAAATCACTTTCCTCCTTTATGTGGGCCAGCACGATGTTGAAGAGAACAGGGCTAGTTGAGGTGAAATACTTCTGTCATAGTGTTGTGATACGACACAAACAATTTCTGTAGTGGACGGATGGCACGGGGGCCAAACCTCGGATGAATTTTAAAGATGGTATCTATATCATTTGGGCAATGTTGATGGAATATTTTCCACATCATAGAGATGATATAGCGCTCACAGTGGTGTTGGAGAGAGTAAAGCCTGAGTTTTTTGGGTCGATCTTAATAGTCAAGGTATATCATGTCATCTGTATATAGTATTTTTCAGAAAGACTATGCATGCATAGACTACTCAGGGTTTGTTGCTTAAATATCAATGCACTAAGTAAATGGGTGCCCACTCACTTATATGTGAGCATTCTCCGCTCGGTGGTCAAATTTCAGCTTATTAGTGGGTTTAATTTTCTTCAGAAGAGCCATTTCTTATTCAATTTGTTCGTTTAGAGAACTGTTTGTATACAGGTTCTGTGTTGTATATAGTTTTATTGAAAGAACAGAAGATTTTGATAATAAAAGAATTTAAACAAGAGCAGAATGGAAAGAAAATATTGAAGATAACATTGACAAACAGTCTAATAAAGACGTGATGTCCTGGACTGCAGTAAATAGGAAACTGTGAGATAAGGGCCAAACAACTGAGATTTCTTTGTCGTGGGATGAGGAAAGAGAGCCTGGAGAATTTAGTGATGACAGGAAAACTGGAATGGAAAAGAAACAGAGGAAGGAGAAGGATGATATGGATGTCAAGTTTAATGAGCTGGTTGGAAGAAAGAAGTATTAATTATCTGGAAGTGGAACTCCTATAGAAAAGAAAGAGCATAGAATTTTGGCAGGTCGTGATCACCTATGTCCTACAATCTTGACAAAGTGCCTAAAAAGGAAAAGAGTAGAATGGACTTGCTCACATTTTGCATTATGTCTTTTATTTTCTTCTGCACCGAAATATCAATAACTCCAAAAATGAATAACTCAACTTCATTCCATTTACATCCTACATCCTACTGCATGCATAGTTTTTCTGAAAAATACTATATACAGATGACATGACATACCTTGACTATTAAGATCGACTCAGAAAGCTCAGGTTTTACTCCCTCCAACATCACCATGATAGCTATATATTCCATTTACATCATACTCCTGAGACCCCTACACTTTGTGGAACATTGGCCATTGATGGTTTTTCATCATTATTCATGATTCTAGTCTGTCATTTTTGCTTCTCTCCTGTCAGATCCCTGCTTCCTTACAGTTTCCTTTCAAATTTTGCTGCACCACATCGTGTTTCCCTAACAGAAAGCCTTCCTCTCCCCCAGTATTATGGTATTGAATTGTCATTGATACATCTGTAATTATGCTTTTATCTTTGTTGGGTAGGGTTGGCCTTACACAAACCCATGTTTACCCCTGGAAATAGATCGTCCTATATAAATGTCACCTCTGTCCTTTGACCTGTCCAGCATGGGAGGCCCTTACAAAGAGCTTGTTCTCCACTCACATAACTTTCATGGACATTGAGGCACACAAGTTGCCTCACTGTCACCCACAAGGACTGAACATAGTGGTGGGTCTTTTCCCTTTAGAAGTATCTAGGAGTGACTATGTGGTAAGTAGCTTGATCCATGCAAACATAGAAAAGTGGAGATTAAATGATAATGATGATGATGATAATGATGATGATGATTAGGTAGGGGGGCTCTGAAAGGGGTCTCAGGGAGTAGCGTCCTTGCCTTCCTGAGCTAGTTTTCCATGACATTTCTTAAAAATCATGATAGAGGCCATGGTCTTGGGACCACTCATGTCTAGAAACTGAGGTTGTGGTTAACCAAGGGCATGCTGCCTGTAGAAAATTCAGCTCTGAAAAAGCCTCATGACAATAACAAAGAAGCATGGGCACCAACCAGCCCAAAGCTATGAGAGTGTTTGCTGTGAGAGTGAGGTAGATCTGGCCACCCCCGTTAATGGGGACAAACGCAGATTTAAAATATTGGAATTTCTCAATGATGATGATAACAATGACGACAATGTCAACGATGACGAAGACGACAACAACAACAACGATGACAACAGTGATGATGGCGATGACAAAGATGATGAAAATGACGACGATGATGATGACGACAATAACGATGACGACGACGATGACAATGACAACGACGATGATGTTGATGCAGGCTAATCTAATTGAACAGCTTTACAAGAAGACATAGTCTCCCTGATAATTATATATAAGATATATTTACAAAATTACTATCAATTGTAGTAATTCTGAACCTTGACCTTGAATATTTTAGGGCTGCGGTCAGGGAATTTTGAGTGCCCTTGCAGTTTTCTATAGCATGTCCTTCAGAAATTGTGTTCCAGATAATTCAGTTATTTTCATATAACTGCAGTCCTTTTGCTTGATATAATAAAGAAACCATACATATTTTGCACATACACCCATACACACACACATACACACACACACATACAGATATGTGTTTGTGTTTATAGGTGTTTGTGTATTTATATATTTGCATGGTTATGCGCACACACACACATACACACACACACACATATATATGTAGATATATATATATATACACACATATATATGTATATGCATATATATATACTATATATACATATATACTTATGTATATATATGTATGTATATTTATATATATATGTGTGCTGTGTGTATGTGTATATGTAAGTATGTATACATCAATATATCAATAAATACACACACACATATATATATGCATGCATACACACACACAGACACTCTTACATGCAACAGAAGGCAGATATATGCCAAGAAATAATGTAATATGGTTCTCGTTACTGCTGAAGCTTTCCCAGTAATAAAATTAATTACAATTGAACACTACCTCATTGTCTATCAATTCCACACCATTCGCCACAAAAACCTGGTATTTCTCCGGCGTATCCCTCCCCCACATACATACACACAAATACACACACACACTCACTCACTCACTCACACATGTGCACATACCACCTAATTAGTAAATCTCTATCATCTATCGAGTCACAGCTGCTCTTACCATGCCCAGTTATCATCGCACAATCTAATAATCATTTTCATAATCAGGAAAGAATCCTTCATTATTATATCTTTGATCGTTAATTAACGAGCCATTCATTATCACCTGTTTTATGGCTGTTGCACTGTTAATCTCACTGCTATCTAAAAGTATGATATTTTCCATAATTCAACTTTGTGTTTAGAAAATAACAGTCTCGTTCAGTTTTGTGGTTAGCATTTATAGTGAAAGGCTTGCCAAACTGGGTTTCTTTTGTTTAAATACTCTCTCAATGAATGAATGACACAGTAGCAGGTTATTTAGGCATCAGACTGGCAGAGCAATAGAATAAAACACTTTATTCTTTCATTCTTTTATACTTGCTTCGGTCATTTGACTGTGGCCATGCTGGAGCGCCACCTTAAAGAGTTTTTAATCAAAGAAATCGATTCCAGGATTTATTCTTTGTAAGCTTAGTATTTATTCTATCAGTCTCTTTTGCCGAACTGCTATGTAACAAGGAAATAAACACACCAACATCACTTGTCAAACAATGTTTCGGGGACAAACACAGACACAAGGCACACACACATAAATATATACTAATACATGTATATATATATATATATATATATATATATATATATATATATATATATATATATATATATATATATATATTTATATATTTGTATATAGGCGCGGGATTGGTTGTGTGGTAAGTAGCTTGCTTACCAGCCACGTGGTTCTGTGTTCAGTCCCACTGCATGGCACCTTGGGCAAGTGACTTCTACTATAGCCTCATGCCAATCAAAGCCTTGTGAGTGGATTTGGTAGATGGAAACTGAAAGAAGCCCATCATATATATGTATATGTATATATATGTGTGTGTGTGTTTGTGTATCTGTGTTTGTCCCCCCAACATCGCTTGACAACCAATGCTGGTGTGTATATGTCCCCGTAACTTAGCGGTTTGGCAAAAGAGACCGATAGAATAAGTACTAGGCTTACAAAGAATAAGTTCTGGGGTCGACTTGCTCGACTAAAGGTGGTGCTTCAGCATGGCTACAACAAGTAAAAGAGAGAGTATATATATATATATATCAGTGACGCCAGACTTGCACCCATGCCAGTGGCACATAAAAAGCACCATTCGATCGTGACTGATGCCAGTGCCACCTGACTGGCTCCTGTGCTGGTGTCACATAAAAAGCATCCACCACACTCTTGGAGTGGTTGGTGTTAGGAAGAGCATCCAGCTGTAGAAACCTTGCCAGTCCTAAGTCAAACTGTCCAATCCATGCCAGCATGGACAGCAGACATTAAACAATGATGATGATGATGATGATGACATTAGAATTAAACCTGAATATATATATATATATATATATATATACACATGATAGGCTTGTTTCAGTTTTCATCTACCAAATCCACTCACAAGGCTTTGGTCTTTGGTTAGCCCAAGATCATAGTTGAAAACACTTGCCCAAGATGTTATGCAGTGGGACTGAACCTGGACCCATGTGGTTGAGAAGTAAGCTTCTTTACTTCATTAAATTGGCTATGAAAGCTGTACACAGATAGAGAAGCTCCGGGCTGGACAAAGACATTAATGAGATGAGATGAATGATGAATAGGATGGTATTAATGGGAGAAGGCAAAAGATGCCTGCCAATCTTTGCTTCTCTAAAACATTGTTCTTTTGTGAACTTACAATTTGAGGCAATAAACCTCTTACCAATATTTCTTTTGGACTGAAAGTCCTTACAATGAGCTTCTTATCACACAACCACGCCTGCACTTCCACACAGCCACTCCTGTGCCTTTGTGGAATTTGTTCCAATTCTCTTCCTTCTGATTTCAAATCCTACCAAGGTCAGCTTTGTATTCTATTCTTTCAGGATCAACAAAATAAAGTATCAGTCCATATTGCTTCAATTATATGCTCCTCACTTACCTTCATTAATCCATTGAGAAATCTATATGTTCTGCATTGTACCTATCACATTCTTTATCTCTAAGGTGGTCTTAGCTGCTGTGGTGTATACGGTAGATTTCAAATAAAGACACCTACCTTCTCTTCATCGATGCAGGCATCTCCAGCGGTAATGCACCCTTCCATGTGGCCCGACCCGAACGCTAATAATAATAGCTGCTTTTCCCTTACCTTGACAAAGCGCTCAAACATCCAGCTCTGTTGGCTACCCTGATCAAAAAAGCCCAATGCTCCCCTGCCTGCATACATGTCACTCCTGCCCCTTCCTCTTCCGGTCAGCCCCAAGTTCCGGTCAGCACCCCAGCTACTGACGTCATCCCACAGGTGCCTCGGAAGCTTTTCTCAGGTTTTTCTATGCTAATGTCTGGGCATCAACAATGAGATTTGCCAAATGCAGTAGCATCATGTGGAAGTAAGCTTCTTATACTTTAACCCTTTACCATTCAGATTACTCTGTCAAACGTAATGCCTGTTCGTTCATATTGTATTGAGTTAATCATGCATTATCTTATAAGATTTCAATGATGAGATTATTTATTGAAGAATGACATTGTGGGATATTTGTGAGACATCAGATCTGGTCAGTTTGAACATAAAACAGGTAGAATATTTTGGCTGGATATGGTCAGTTTAAATTCTAAAGGATTAACCGTGTCGTGCCATGTTCCTACTATACTGGAAATAGTTTAAACAGCACCTCTGTCACATTATTATTTCTTTATTGCCCACAAGGAGCTAAACATAGAGGGTCAAACAAGGACAGACAAAGAGATTAAGTCGATTACATCAACCCCAGTCTTAATTTATCGACCCCGAAAGGATCAAAGGCAAAGTCAACCTCGGCGGAATTTGAACTCAGAACGCAATGGCAGACGAAATACTGCGAAGCATTTCACCTGGCAAGCAAACATTTCTGCCAGCTCACCGCCTTCACATTCTTTCACATTCTTGATAAACAGGTAATGAACTGTACACATAGAAAAAGAAGATAGAATACTAAAATTAAACAACTGATGGTTTGTAGTCAAGTTTGTTTGTGACACATTGTTAATGGTGTCCTCCATAGATGTTGATTACTTTTGTTTTTAATAGCAAAAATAAAAAACGAAAATGAAATGGTGTTAGGAAGGGTATCCAGCTGTAGAAACTGCCAGATCAAGATTGGATCCTGGTGCAGCCATCTTGTTCGCCAGTCCTTAGTCAAATAGTCCAACCCATGCTAGCATGGAAAACGGACGTTAAACAGTGATGATGATGATGATGATGAAACAAAAATGTGACGAACCCAGCATTTTGTCTTGTAAATGCATAAAGCCTAGACTCTTTGCAGTTGAGGAAATTATTGAGGATATTTAATCTTTGGACAAAGAGTTTATACTTACACAAGCAATGAGTTTTTCAAACTAGTGAAAGTGATAAAGAA
>NC_043006.1:43419175-43524175 GCF_006345805.1 Octopus sinensis
AATAAGTAACTAAATGAGTGGAAATTGAACCAGTGAGTGTGTTAATTAATAAGGCATAAAACAGAATGACTCTCCCCAGACGCAATAAAATATGCTTCAACACACAAATTCACATAAAGAATCTTGCAAACCAAATACAAAAACGAAATATATATATATATACATCAAAATAAAAATCAAATGGAAATTGTAATTGTGACACCCATGCACATAAAAGTACCATCTCAACGTGGCCGATGCCAGTGCCACCTTGACTGGTTCTGTGCTGGTGGCACATAAAAAGCACTAACCGATCGTAGTTGTTGCCAGCCTCCTCTGGCCCCTGTGCCGGTAGCATGTAAAAAGCACCCTCTACATTCACTGAGTGGTTGGCGTTAGGAAGGGCATCCAGCTGTAGAAACACTGCCGGATCAGACTGGAGCCTGATGCAGCCTCCTGGCTTCCCAGATCCCGGTCGAACCGTCCAACCCATACTAGCATGGAAAACGGACGTTAAACAATGAAGATGATGATGATGATGATACATATTTGTGTACATATATGTGTGTATGCATGTGTGTGTGTGTATACACATATACATGACGTATACATATATAGAGAGAGGGAGACACACACACAGGGACACAAGTGTGCACATACATGTATGTATGTGTATATTAATATACATTTACAACTTGAAGAGATTGATTTAGTAGAACATTGAAGACTGAGAAGATAACATCATAAAAGACAAGGTTAGTCAGTGTCACTGAATGCATCATCCACCCACTCTCTCTCTCTCTCTCTCTCTCTCTCTCTCTCTCTCTCTCTCTCTCTCTTTCTTTCTGCCTCTTTATCTCTTCTGGTCAATTATCAGGCAGCTAATTATTTATTACTGTTTAAGAACAAAAATTAAAAAGACCTTTTTTTTTTTTTACTTTTTCCAATTAAAGAATACATTTAAGAAAAAAAAAACCTTTTCTCTCCAGAATGCAGGTGCATTAAAAACATTTCCCACAATGGAACCGGGTGATCTTGCTCATTTGTGATTTAAACTTCGATCTTGTTGATTAGTGATTAATCTTCAATCTTACACGAACCTCCTTCACTTTTTCTCCTTCACCTTTCCTACTCTCGACACTCTATCTTGATTAAACTGTCTAGAAATGTTTAGCAAAACAACAAAGTCAAATGAGGAAGACCCCCCAAAAGGGTCACTTGGTTGCTTGAAATAGCTGACTAATTTTTCCTCAGATCATAATTTAACTACTTTTTTTAAAAAAGAAAGAACACATTGACTAATGCAGTATTATAGCTAGTACTTTCTGTGACATTCCCATTTTTATTTTTATTCTGGACACAGTCTACCTAAGGCTACACCATCCAGTGTGTATTCTTGGAAACACTACACCTGTGTAGTCATAGATGTGCCTGAATATACTAACATGGCTCTCTTGTATGCCAGTTTGAACAGGATGTCCCTCAATGCCTTCAATTTTGCAGCTGTGACTCTGAAGTTTTTACTTCCTAGTACTCACAGTGGAATTTATCTGGGGTGGGTTGAGCTGGTCCTGACTAACGAGTCCACCACATCTATCACAAATGCTAACCACATCTAACAGTTGGGCCTTACGTTCCAACAGACAAAGTAATGCTTCCACTTTCATCCTAAAAAATCTAGCTTGCAATTTTGACAAACGCTCCACTGGGAGAGCAAATGCATTGGACAGCACAGATGCCATAGCTGGAGTCATCATTTGTTGTTCAGGTTTCGAGTTCATGTTTGGGGTTTCAGTGGGAATACAAATTCATGTGTGCGCCCCCACCGCCCCAGTCACATGCAATAAAGTTTTTACATATAGCAAAGAAGAGATATGACACCTTTGACACCTTGAATGAAACAAGCATCCTGATTTGGAATAGTTCTGATTGATGCTTGTTTAGGCTGGCCATCAAACAGGTTCTGCTGTCCATTGAAGTAAACCAGCCTCTGAAAACAGTACCAAAATTGCCTACACTGAACACCACCACTAAGTATCTTATCAAAAGTTTTGTATTAGACCATGTGTATCTGAGACATACTGAAACCAAATTTATAAACCGTCCTCTCCATAGTATATCTCGTCAGGTGGAGATTGTCTGGAATAAAACTCCTCGGGATCACAGAGGTCTGCTCTTTCTGGAATATTCAACAAACACCAACCAGTTTGCTACTATTGTAGCCAAAATCTCATCATTTGCATTTAACAGATAAGACCTCACCCAGTGTATGCATTCTTCTTAGTACTGTTACAACTCTCCAGTTGCCAAAACATGAATTCCTTTGTTCTGCTTTCAGTTGCAATACACATCGAACAAAATGCCAGCAAACCTATATGGCATGTATACATAAGGTTCAGAGAGCAAACTATCAGTCGTATCACAGTTACAGTTTACAATTTTTCGCAGACACTTCCATATGCCTAACTCCTATTGATAAAAACCACACTACAACATCTATCAGCCAAAGCCTTCATTAGTTGGTCTTTTGAGAGCACACTGAACATCCTTCTGGTTTTTGAGATACCACTTCTCTCCTTGTTTGTGTTTGAATAACTTCAAGCAAGTAGACACATGCTTTTGTAACACACTGCTGCCACATTTACTTTCCTGATTGTATTCAATTTATGTCCAAAAATTGCTTGTTTCCAATGATGTCAGTCAAACTGCATCCATTGCAACTAATCTTCTCATTCAGCAAAAAATGAATGTGCAAGTGTTGTTTTTTTGCTGCTGCTGTTGTTGTTGTTGTTGTTGTTGTTGCCATACTTGTCGATAGAAATGTTTTCACTAATGTTGCCATCAACAGAAATGTCACTATTTCCTCGCCCCAAAATACATGTACTTTATTGCAGAATGTTTTTGTTCATTCCTTTTCTTTCATTTTTGCGGGGTTTTTAGGTTTTTTTTTTTTGTTATTTAATGTCTCTAAAGATATTTTCATTCTGGTTCAAAATGTTGGGAGCATTCTCATTTAAAGAAGCCAAATCGTTGACAAATGAAGACGATCACTTTTTGTTTGTTTGTTTGTTTTTGTCTATTTTTTTTTTTGCAAGTTAAAAAATTCTTTTCCCCAAATGGAGGAAAACGATGCAAGCAGTAATTAATTACCTTTCTAAGTAGAAATTCTGAAATAAATAAAATATTTTTCCACCTAATTTTTTCCTAGTAAATCCCCAGGTCTAATATATCTGATTGATACAAACACAACAACAACTACAACAGCAATAATCCTTACTACGATAAGCACAAGGCCTAAAATTTGGTGGGAAGGGTTAGTCAATTACATGAAACCCAGCTGAAAGGATGAAAGCTAAAGAAGACCTCAGTGGAACTTGAACTCGGAACATAAAGACAGATGAAATACCACTAAGCATTTTGTCCAGCATTCTAACAATGATGCTGTGCCTTGACCCCCTTCAATCATGAATGACCATGGTATTGCACCTAGAAAGTTACCCTCCCAGGCACAAGTCCGGGAAAGGTTGTTTATGGAAGACCAGCAGTCACCCATGCATACTAGCCTCCCCTCTTCCAGCCACTGATTTTATTCAAGGGAAAAACAAAGGCCGATACAGCTTGGCACCTGTGACATCGCAACTCATTTCTACAGCTGAGTGAACTGGAGCAACGTGAAATATAGTGTCTTGCTCAAGAACACAACATGCAGCCCGGTCTGGGATTCGATCTCACAACCTCATGATTGTAAGCTCGACACTCTAACTACTGAGCCATGTGCCTTCACAATGATGATAACAATGATGCACCTAACAATGATGATAATAATAATAATAATAATAATAATAATAATAATAATACTTGCGGCAACTGATAAAAATATAAGAGAGTACCTGCAGGATGTGCGAAAAGTATTGGCTTCAAAGCTGAAAGCCAGAAACATAATTTTGGTAATAAACTCAAGTGCATTCAAAGTAGTTCAGTACGGTGCTGGAATCCTGAAGTGGACAAAGAAGGAGCTAAAGGAGATGGATAGGAGGTCAAGAAAGCTCCTAACGATCCACATGCAGACACTGATCGCCTATACATGAAGAGAGCAAGTGGAGGAAGAGGACTGATAAGTGTGGAAGACTGCATGTGTATCGAACTCGAGAACTTAATGAGATGCCTAGCCCAAGGTAAGGAAACTTTGCTAGGGACAGATAGGAATGAGGGGGTATTGAGAGCAGAGAAAAAGGAAAAAACAAACAAAGTACAGAAAGGACATGAAGAAGAATTATGCAACAAGGGTCTACACAGTCAATTCCATGTAGTCACAACAGAAGTTGCTGGAAAAATAGGTGGGATTGGCTGATGAAAGGAACACTAAAAAAAGAGACCAAGAGCATTATACTACCAAGCTGTGGTGGTGGTGGTAGTGGTGGTCGCTCCTGTTGATTTTGATGTATGAGTGTTTGAAGGAGATGGATTTAGAAAAAATAAATAAACAAGAAACAAAACAGCTTTAAAAGATAAAAAAAAAACAAAAGAAGCTGCATCTACTTATGATGGAGGCATGGTTCTTTATAGGCTTTAAGGGTGGATACACACAAATAATTGCATACAAATAAAGCATGTTGGGATGGACAAGACAGAATAATATAAAACAGAGTTGTGGGAAAGAACGTTATACAATGAACATATTAGATGTAAGCTTCAGTCAAGAAGGCCGAAAGAGTTGATTTCTTTCCAGTATTCAAAGACAAGATTATTGGATTGTACAACAGCATATACTCTCTTCTCGTATTATATGGCCACCAATAGTGCTTTTGCTTGGATAAGCTTGTCTGTCTTCTTTTATTGCTTTTTGTGGATTGTTGCAGAGCTGGAGGTGTTGAGAAACATCCCACATGAGCTGGAGTCCAGGATAGATGGGTCTGCATATGCATATGAGGTCATATGAAGTATTGGAAATCAATAGCTTAGTGGTTCAGTGTTTATCATGTTTAGCTCACTATCATAACGTCATGAATTTGTTACCCAGCAGTGCATTATGTCCTTAAGCAAGGCACTTTATTTCATGTTGTTACAATCTAATCAACTGGCAAAAATGAGAAGTACCTGTATTTCAAAGGGGTCAGCCTTGTCACATTCTGTGTCATGCTGAATCTCCCTGGGAACTACATGAAAGGTACATGTGTCTGTGGAGTGCTCAGCTACTTATTAATTTCATGAGCTGGCTGTTCTTTTGATTGGATCAACTGGAACATGCACCATTATGACAGAGTGCTAGTTAAACGGGTACAAATTTGTAAAAGAAGCAATTATTAATTGTAACAAGTTGATGGGCTTTTGCCATGAGAGGCAAGTCCATAGTAGCCAATGGCAATATCACTTGACACTGGATAGATGTTCTATTTTGGTGTGGGGAGCCTGGCTCAATTCAGACTTCCATGTGAATAGTGAATGGGATGATGATAAAAGAAGATTTGCTGGTCTCATCCAATAAAGATATGAAAGGAACCTGTCCTTATAAGGTTGGGCTGTGGTAATAAATATCTACATTACCTTCTGCATTCATTTCCATTTGATTGTCAGGACTTGCTTTGGGTCGAAGCCAACCAAGTCATTATTTATTATACCCTACATGTAAAAATGTGTCAGCTGTTCTATAGAATTTTATTTTTTATAGCATAACTGAAGACAGAAATAGTCCTTTTAAAATATCTCCATCAGAGACCTCTTCTGGATCATTCCAGGGCTTCTTTGCCATACAGAGATAAAAGAAAAAAAAAGAAAAAAAGATTAGCTATTTTAAAACTTTTAAACATTACACATTATTTGCATTCATCATTAAAATGGCTCTCCAAAAATTTGATTAAATATGCATGGAAAGCATGAAAAAAGTCACTTTAGTCACATAGCAAAATGTAAACATTTGACCAAGAGGAAAAAATTATAATTTTATTATTTTTTTCTTTTTATAGAAAACACTGTCATTGAAAGGGCTTCCTTCAGAACACAGCAATGACATCGATTACAGCAACAACAATATGAACACACAAGCTCTTTAACCAACAACCATAATACGTATGTGTTTCACCAAGTGATGGCTTGGACACCCATTTTTTTTTTATGAGAATGGACAGAAATTCAAAATTTAGAAACAGGAAGCATGTTTCCAGCTTTTCTGCTTTTGCTGGAGCAACCGCAAAGATTGGCACTCAATATGAATTAATCTGGGAGAGAAAGTGTCTGCTCACTAGAGCTGTGTGACAGGGGTAAGTGCATCAATACGGCAGTCCTTTATGTAACAGCAAGAAAGAGAATATTAAGTTATCTCTTTACCTCAAAAGACAGGATATTTTCTCATGCTACCAAAAGATCCAATGCAGGCAACCATAACCAATACATGAAATAACGTAATTGTCATGAGTCAATGAAGAAACTATGGAACCAACAAAACCAAAGACCAAGAAACAGACAACCAAGAATTCAATGAACCTTCTCCCTATAAAGCAATCCTGTCCTCTTTTGGCAGAGAGAAGGAATTCAACCAAGAACAGAGAAGAGAAACTATCAAGAACTGTAGAAAAGGCAAGTATTAATGATAATGAACAATTCTAATTTAAACTTAGGAAGCATGTAGCTTAGTGGTTAGGGGTATTCGGCCCATGATAATGAGGTTATGAGTTCAATTCCTGGGAATGTATTGGGTCCTTGAGCAAGATACTTTATTTCATATTGTTCCAGTCCATTCAACTGGCAGAAATGAGTAGAACCTGTATTTCAAAGGGCCTTGTCACATTCGGTGTCATGCTGACTCTCCCTGAGAACTACATTAAAGGTACATGTGTCTGTGGGGTGCTCAGCCACTTGCATATTAATTTCACGAGCAAGCTGTTCTGTTGATCGAATCAACTGGAACTCTTCTCATCGGGACCAATGAAGTGTCAGTTAATTTAGACTCAAAACTGGTAATTTTGAAGGAATGGGGTTGGTCAATACCATCAGGTCTCACACATGATTGGTACTTTATTTCAGTGACCCCGAGAGAATGAAAGGTAGAGATGATATTAATGGGATTTGAACTCAGAATGCAAAGAGCCAAAACAAATACCACAAAGCATTTATTCCAAATGAAAATAAAAAGATTCCTCCAAAAGGTAAAAAATGGACTGGAGGTGAACATGAATGAAACAAACAAAATGTTAATTATTTTCACTGCTCGCCAGTCATCACAAATCTGCAAGGTGATGGAATTGAATTATGAGAAGCATGCAAAATACAGAATACCTGTGAAAATTACCTTTATTGGCTATAGATGACTGTATTTAAATCACAACAAAATCATGTCATTTCTTGCTTGCTCCACCATTTGAACCATTGATGAGCACTTTCAGAACGAGTTTCAGTACCTGGATGAAGTTGTGGATCTCATTCAGAATGGTCTCGTTCATGAAGTTTGTCTCATTAAATCATATACCTTTTTTTTTGTTATATCTGTGTATATATATATATATATATATATTGATTTAATTATTTTGTGTAATTTAAATAAATGTTATACATCTCAGCATATTGTATACCCACCTCATTCATTTTTATTTTGCTTTGTTAGTTATCCCCAAATATTTTGTATTACCACTGTACACATTTTTATTGAATAATTGAATGGGAACTGGTAGCAATAATAAAGGAAAGATAATAATTATTATTATTATTATTATTATTATTATTATTATTATTATTATATTATTATTATTATTGCTATTATTATTATTATTATTATTATTATTATTATTATTGCTATTATTGCTATTATTATTATTATTATTATTATTATTATTGCTATCATCATCATCATCATCATCATCATCATTATTATTGTTGTTGTTGTTGTTGTTGTCATTGTCATTGTCCTTGTTGTTGTTCTGCCTTGTGATGAATGGACATTTTTAACAAAGCCATGAAAATTTGATTTTACAATGTTTGATTTGATGGAAAGGGTATTTTTTTTTTTTATAATTCTTTTGCCAACAAAAGGGCTTTAGAACATTTGTGCGTCCATCTCATTACTCTGGGGATGATAAAACAAGGTTTCTCCTTGAATATTATTTTATTTTTGATATTTGTACAAACATTTGTTTGCTAGTATTCAAGATGGCCACATCAGAGAAGCAGAAAGAAATACTAGCCACAAAAATAATAGCACAAAAATATTTTGAGATAAAAAAAAAGTAGATAAATATTTTTTTAAATGAATAAAAAAACAGGTTTTTAAAAAAAGTAGTAACAGAGGAAAAAGGATGGTTGTACAGATAGACATGTTTATAAACACAGACATTCATACTTTAATAAGCACAAATAGTGAAAACAGAAACTTTGAAAACAAAGTTTTCAGAATGAAATATTGATCATGGATCAGCTCTCAGTAAAAAGAAACAAAATGTTGGAGGTATGTTACAAAGGATTGTACCTCCTTTCCTGACAATATCATTAAAGAGAGGGCAAGGGGGAAAGTGATATGCCACTACTTTTTGACAAATGGGAAGAGTTTCCATATCCACACTCATAGATGCAGTTATCAGAAAACCTGCGCAATGTTTACAAATATGTTTGTAAACACAGGCATTTTACTTTAACAATTATAAGTGACAAACACCATGTATAGTATGATATGTACTCAATGGATGAATGTAGAGTGTACAGAAGTGTGTGTCTGACATTTAAGACCAAGGACAATGCTTTGTACATCTGCCTACATGTTTAACCCTTTAGTGTTCAGATTACTCTGTTAAATGTAATGCTTTTTTATTTAAATTGTTTTGAATTAATCATGCATTATCTTATAGCTTTGAGGTTTCAATGATATGATTGTTTATTTTTAGAGTGTCAATGTAGGTTAGGTGTGAGAGGCTAGATATGGCCAGTTTGAATATAAAATATGTAGAATATATTGGGCTGGATTTGGCCAGTTTAAGCACTAAAGGGTTAAGCCATAATATATGGAGGGACAAAATACAAGAGTTATATTAAAAGCAGGAGAAATAAAGAAGAAAATTGGGAATTGGGAACCAACAAAATCCAGAAATCATTGTTTCCAAAGAACAATTGGTCGCAATTTTGAGGACTGCATGAATAATCATGTCCATTTAAGGAGTCAATGAGTTGGTAGAACACCAAGAAGTCTTCACAATGCACTCTATCATTATTTTCAATTTCCATAAGTTTCTTTTTTTTTTAATTCTTGTTTGTTTATTTTTTAAATGTCACAGTCATTGGACTGCAGTCATCCTGGGGCACAGCCTTGAAGAGTTTAATTAAACAAATTAACCCCAGTACTTATTTTTAAGTCTGTTATTTATTCTACAAGTCTCTTTTTGTTAAACCGATAAGTTATGGGAATATAAACAAACCATTATTGGTTGTCAAGTGATGAGGCAGGAGATAAAAACACATAGATAAATAGAGAGACAGACAGACAGATAGATAACTAGATAGATAGATAGATAGATATATAGAGATAGATAGATAGATAGATAGATAGATAGGTAGTAGGTAGGTAGATTGATAGACAGATAGTTATATATATATAGCATAATTAAATCTCAGAATGAGATTGAAACAGTAATCGCTCAATAACGTAAAGTATAGAAGCCATCTTATCATGGCTAACCACATTGGGGAGGGGATGTTACTGTAGCTTTATAGCCCCAAGAGATCTTCGTCTCTAGCTGGCTCTAAACACAATATCTGTGTCTTTGGAGTATTTGCAAAGGGAGGCCATCCCTTCCTCGCAAGCCTGAGTGATACGCTCGAACTAGTTTCAGGATGGTTGTCCCTCGTCAACGGGCGGTAACCACCAGGTAGTGATGAAAGTGAAGGCTCCTTTGCAAATAGATATAAGTTTTTCTAATGGCGTCTGCCACTGATGTCGAAAAACGTTCGAGCGTATCACTTATATCTATTTGCAAAGGAGCCTTCACTTTCATCGCTACCTGGTGGTTACCGCCCGTTGACGAGGGACAACCATCCCGAAACTAGTTCGAGCGTACCACCAGGCCATGTGTCTCCACAATATGGTCAATGCTGTAAAGTATTTAACTGGTATTATTTATCTTTTACTTGTTTCAGTAATTGTTCTGCTTCCATACTGGAGCACCACCTCAACAGGTTTAGTCAAACAAACAACCCTATTGCTTATTTCCAAGTCTGGTACATATTTTATGCCAATTTTGCAAAACCAATAAGTCACGCTGGACATAAACAAGCCAGTACTGTTTATCAAGCACTGGCGAGTATCAAACACATCACAAACACACACACTCACAGTGGGCTTCCTCACAGTTTCCATCAGCAAAATTCGTTCAGAAGGCTTTAGTCAGTCTGGGGCTAAAGTAGAAGATACTTGCCCAAGTGCTGCACAGATGGACTGAACCTTTGTTTGTAATTGAAGGCTTGTCACAAGAACAATTTGGAATATAGTCAACTGAATTAAATTCCCTTATGAGATCAATATTTATTTTATCAACCTCAAAAGGATGTAAAGCAAATATATGTAAAGCAAGATTTGAACTTAGAACACTAGGGTCTAAATATGGTACTACTGGTAAGTGCACATTACTCCAAAAGCATCATAGGGTCAGTTTCCTGTTTTCTCTGAATGGGATGCTAGCCCAATGCAGGATTATTCACTTTGCCAGCTTAGTGGACTGGGCCAATGCGAAATGAAGTGCTTTGGTCAAGAACACAACACATTGTCCAATCCAGGAATCGAAACCACAATCTTACAATCATGAGTCCAACACCCTAACCACTAAGCCACGTGCTTCCATTAATAATGGTTTCAAATTTTGGCACAAGGCCAGCAATTTTGGAGGAGGAGGTAAGTCAATATCATCGACCATAATGTTTCACTGGTACTTAATTTATCAACCCTGAAAGAATGAAAGGTGAAGACCCCGAAAGGATGACAGGCAGTGGAATTTGAACTCAGAATGTAAAGACGGACGAAGTGCTGCTAAGCATTTGGACCAGCATGCTAACGATCCTGCCAGCTCACCACTTCATGCTTCCACTAATCCCTGGCCCTCCATTGGTTGCAACAACAAGGGTTCCAGTTGATACAATCAACGGAACAACCTGTTCGTGAAATTAACAAGCAAATGCTTGAGTGCTCCACAGACATGTGAACCCTTAATGCAGTTCTCAGGGAGATTCAGTGTGACACAGAATGTGACAAAACTGGCCCTTTGAAATACAGTTACAACTCATTTTTGCCAGCTGAGTGGACTAGAGCAACGTGAAATAAAATAACTTGCTCAAGGACACAGCATACTGCTGGGAATTGAACTCATGACCTTATGATTTTGAGTTGAATACCCTAACCACCAAGTCACATGCCTCTACTAGAGGCACATTAATTCTATGTTATTCTGTTTCTGCTATGCCACAACATTTTTTCTTCCTGTGTAAAAATACTGAAGCCAAACAAGCCAAAAAGGAAAATCAGGATTTGAAATATCAACCCCATGGCTGGTAATAGGAACCGTTTTATCATTAGAATGGAACCTCGAGGGTAGAAATTTTATACAAACTAAATTTGCATTAAAAAGCAATATATGAACCTGAAGACATCCAGTCTTTTTTTCACCTGTTTGTTTGTTTTGTTTTTTTTATTTTGCCTTCGTTCTGTGTCCAATCTAAGATAAGGGTGTTACTTCAGAACAGTGTGTTCACACTAATCTAATGAAGTTAATCACACAAAGTTTTTTAAAAAAATAATATAAAACAAATCAATAAATAAATGAAAACTACTTGAAAAATCCTAAGTTGGATATTGATTTTCTTGCTCAAAATCTGAAAATATTGTTTGGATCTCTCCTTCAAAGCACCATATTGAAATGGGCTGTGGCCAAGCTATGGAGGTTATAACCCAGAAAAACTGATTTCTCAGTATCATGATTATCTCTCCCTACCAACTCGCATTTTTTTATATCTTTTATTTATTTTTATTTTGTAGTTTTATTCTTTTTCTTAGTGAGAGATCCTTCTGTCTTTGAAACAAAATTAATTTTGCTTTTAATGTCCTGCTGCTAATGGAGAGGAATTTATCAAGCTCTGAGATCATTAATTATGTAAGATG
Organism: Octopus sinensis; assembly: GCF_006345805.1. NCBI lineage: Eukaryota > Metazoa > Mollusca > Cephalopoda > Octopoda > Octopodidae > Octopus > Octopus sinensis. The sequence goes on from NC_043006.1 coordinate 43,431,279, forward strand.
TTGACTGAGAATCAAATTCCAGATGTCAAAGACCTGTCTAAAGCTTCACACATCTCATTGAATTGTTGATCACCTTGCCCTACCTTTCATCTTCAATCTTTCTTCTTATTCTAACCCTGCCTCCTACAATGACTTCCTAAAGTTGAAGCTTCCAGCTGTAGTTTGCATATTTTATAACAAGCATTACAAGAACATTTTCAGATCCTAAAAATTAAACTCTTGAGATTTTCTGCCATGCATACTTTTCCTCTTGCTACCTCTGATCACTGAGACTAAGAATTATTGACATCTTGACAGTAAATATCTCAACACATTTACGCTCTACTGGCAAAGCATGAAAACCACAACATCTTTCTTCAACTCCTCTAAAATACTTTATAATTAAAAGACATGGCTGTGTTGTTGAGAAGTTCAGTTTGAAATCACATGGTTTCAGGGTCAGTTCCACTGCTTGGCACTTTGGGCCAAGTGTCTTTTACTATTGCTTCAGGCCAACCAATGCCTTTTGAATGAATTTTATAGATGGAAACTGTGTTGAAGCCTACGGTGTATACATATTCTCTTTTTCTCAAAGCACACACACATAAAGCTATAAATAATAGCATAAAAATATTGGATTGTAAAAACCTTCTGGATAGAAAAAGTTGAAGGCTTCCCATTGGATATGAATCTACATCTCCTGTAGACATGACAGGCTTTCTACCATTGGACCAAAGTAATTATTCAAATTTTTCTATCCATTTTTGAAACTTTTTCTTACCAGCCATATTTTTACCCTAATAATTTGTCACTGATTCAGTGGTTTTTGCATTTGAGGTTAGTCTCACACTCCATTGGTTCTAATATCCCAGCTGCTAACCAATAAAATCAATGAAGAAACTAGCACAACCTTATCTTCATTTAATTAATTCAAACCCTTAAAATTCATGTATGTATTCCAAAATAGAAACAAAAGATCTCTGACTAAAGATTACTGCTATATTCAAATTAATATATTAATAGCATATGGAGTGCTCATGTGAATTGTTAGCAGAAGGGAGGTAATGACTTCTTCATAATATTTGGTGGGATTAGAAATTTGAACTTGGAATCAAAGACTAAAGGAAAGAATGCATTGGATATATACACACATATAACTGAATGGGTAATAAATAAGAAGGGTGTGTAGCATTACATTAAATAAGTTCCAAAATTTGAACAGAAACAAAACAAAGGAACAAATGGAAATTCACACACAAGACAGGACATTGCTTATTCCTCGTCAGTTATTGTTCAAAAGATCCTCACATTTTCACATGTTTAATGATAATATTGTTTGCTTTTGGTGGTGTCATAAAGGAGAAGCTGCTGAGAATAGTGCATGTACAGGGGTCAGTGATTGTCTAGTCTTCAAAAGACTGTGAGCAGGTAGAGTCATTAGCATGGTGGATAAAACTCTTAATAATATTTCTTCCAGCTTTACATTCTATGTTCAAATTCTGCCAAGGTCAACTTTGGCTTTTGTCCTTTCAGGATGATTAAAATAAAGTACTAGTTGAGCAATGAAGCTGATTTAATTAAATAGTTCCCTCCTGCTAAATTTTTAGTCTTAGGTAACCATATACAGCACCTTTAGTACCAGTTGAACAATGAAGCTAATTTCATTAACTAGCTCCCTCCCCTTAAATTTTTAGTCTTAGGTAACCATATACAGCACCTTTAGTACCAGTTGAACAATGAAGCTAATTTAATTAACTAGCTCCCTTCCCTTAAATTTTTAGTCTTAGGTAGCCATATACAACACCATTTCATTCTTTTTTTAAATCCCTTTACTTTGGAATTTCTTTTCTTGTCTTTTTTTAATTTATTTTATTTATTTATTTATTTTAGATTAAACCCCTGAAGGCAAAGCAAAGATTTCCACAAGAAAGAAAATTGGAATTTGAAAATTTTGATGAATTGCCTGTCTTTTTACGGTGACAGAATTAACTCTTCTTCATAACTTTATTTCTTTCAACTTTTCACCTTTTACTTATCTGATTTCAATAAGTACACACAACTTCGACTATAAATAACGTAATTCTCAATCGAACGCACTATTGATGCAAATATAGTTTTCCTCTATAACTATATGAATTCCATAGCTATTCTACTGAAGAAGTTGGCAGGCACAGGTATGGCTTGATATGTGCAGGTGTGCTTACATATACAGGTGTGCTTATAGATGTAGGCGTGCTTACAGATGCAGGTAAAGCTTAAGGTTGTGAGGCTCACTTTGCAATCACATGGCTTTTGGTTCAATCCCATTGGGACACTATGCATGTTTCTTCTATCAACTCTAGTCTTTGTGACTGAATTTGGTTGATAGAAACTGTGTGGAAGTCCTCTATATGTGTACACACACACACACGTACACACACGTACACACACATACACACACATACAACATATATATATATGTGTGTATATATGAAAGGGCAGTGAACTGGCAGAAACATTAGCACGCTGGGCGAAATGCTTAGTGGTATTTTGTCTGCAGTTACATTCTGAGTTCAAATTTCTCCAAAGTCGACTTTGCCTTTCATCCTTTCGGGGTCGATTAAATAAGTACCAGTTACGTACTAGGATCATCGACTTAATCCCTTTCTCTGTCCCCTCTATGTGTAGCCCCCTGTGGGCAATGAAGAAATATATATATATGTGTGTGTGTGTATGTATGCATGTATGTGTGTGTCTGTATATGTGTGTGTATGTATGTATGCATGTATGTATGTGTGTGTCTGTATTTATGTGTGTGTATTGATAGATAGACCCTGGAAGACCTGGTGGGGAAGCATGACTTTCGAACATTGGGCCTCACCGAGACAATGACTAGTGAGTGGGACCCTCAGAAATATGCTGTGTTTGAGAAGACTCAACAAGCTAAGTGAGACTATAACCTCGTGGCCTATGCCACGGGTGTAACCTGCCCACTTATGCGTACCATCCGAGCATGATCATTGCCAGAGCAACAAGCTGGCTTCCATGCCGGTGACATGAAAAGCACCATTCAAGTGTGATCGTTACCTGCTTCGCCTTACTGGCACTTGTGCTGGTGGCACATGAAAAAACATTCGAACGAGGTCGTTGCCAGTGCAGCTGGACTGGCTCCTGTGCAGTTGGCATATAAAAAGCACAATTTGAGTGTGGCTATTGCCAGTACCACCTGACTGGCCCTCATGCCGGTAGCATGTAAAAATCACCCACTACCCTCTCGGAGTGGTCAGCGTTAGGAAGGGCATCCAGCTGTGGAAACTTTTCCAGATCAGAGTGGAGCCTGGTGCAGCCATCTGGTTCACCAGACCTCAGTCAAATCATCCGACCCATGCTAGCATGGAAAGCGGACGTTAAACGATGATGATATATATATATATATATATATATATGTCAGAGATGACTCCAGGTCATCAGTGTCACTCAGGCTCATCACAGATTTTACATAAGACACATGCCTGTTCAAAGAATTTAATGCTTTTCCACAATATTTCTAGCCCCAAATGGCTTGTTTTTCATATCTAGCACTATGTCTTTCTTCCATTTCTAAGTTGAGGGTAAAAATAAAGCAATCTTGCAAAACACAACTGATCTTTACATACAGACACACAGAATAACAGCAATTAAATAGCAACAGCGGGGTGCACAACAAACATCAGTGACCTGACTGTCGCCTGTACTCTTCACAAGAGATGCCTGTTAGTCTTTTACACCTACCAAGCTCCTTCGTATTAGCCCGAGTTGCTGGATAATTTTTCATTCTTTTAATAATATTGTAGAACAGAAACTTTTCATAGATTGGAATCTAAATCCTAATCTCTATAGAAATTTATTGTTTCAAGAAAACATTGAATTTGAATTACTTTTAATTTTTACGATTATAGATCACAACTCAGGCTGTAAACGATGTCAAGAGAACATCTGCTACAAATGATACTTCTTGACACAGGGCACCTCTAAGACGGCTGCCAGACATTGAATGAAAATAAATGAACTGCGACCAGGCTCAATAACGGGAGCCCGGGTTATTGACTGCAATTATATACTTGAAGTCAGTGTTGGCAGAAATTAAATCAGCTTGCAAATACACACTCACTTTGCTAAATTTATACTCAGGTTAAGCCCAAACAACCTGAGTGCTGGAGCCACCACTGTTATATATATATATATGTATATATATATATATATATATATATATATATATATGTATATATATCATCATCATCATTATCATTTAGCGTCCGCTTTCCATGCTAGCATGGGTTGGATGGTTCAACTGGGGTCTGTGAAGCCAGAAAGCTGCATCAGGCCCAGTCTGATCTGGCAGTGTTTCTACAGCTGGATGCCCTTCCTAACGCCAACCACTCCGTGAGTGTAGTGGGTGCTTTTTACGTGCCACCTGCACAGGTGCCAGATGGAGCTGGCAAACGGTCACGGATGGATGGTGCCTTTTACGTGCCACCAGCACGGGCGCAATATCCCTGCATATCTCACATCTATTTTCATTCCTCCACCTCACTCTCTATTTCATATCGTATCTAAATTAACTATTGCTTAGCCATTTTCTCACACCGTCTCCGATGAAGGGATATAATAAATATCCTAGAAACAGCTGTAAGACCTTCTATTTATAAATGTTCTAAAATCTACGCACCATTGGTTTTTTATCTCATTACGGAAATAAACATACACACACTCATGTGCACATGCATGCAAGCACACACACGCATGCACAAACACACACACTCACACAAACACACATACATATGGAGAAGTATGACCTGATGGTTAAGTTGTAGCACTCGTGATTGTATGATAGTGGTTTTGGTCCCTGGACTGGGTGATGTGTTGTGTCCCTGAGCAAAATATTTCACTTCATGCTGCTCCTGTCCTCTCAGCTGGCAAAAATGATTAATCCTAGTAATCCCAGTAATCCTACAAGAGACTTATCTGATCCAGTGGGAGGAGTCTGTACACCACAAAATCTGGGAAACTGATTTTATGAGGGAAACAGATAAAGGGAGTAGTCGTGCTGGAGTGCAGAAGCACTAGCATAACTGGAGGTGGCAGGGGGCACCTAGCAAAAGTGAGTTGTACCTGTAATTCAAAGGGGCCAGCCTTGTCACATTTTACGTCATTTTGAATCTCCCTAAGAACTACATTAAGGACACATATGTCTGCAGGGTGCTCAGCCACTTGTATATTAATTTTGTGAACAGGCTGTTCCGTTGATTGGATCAATTTGAACCCTCATTATATCACAATCTGAGGATTATATCACAATCTGAGGATTGTGATATAATGCTAAAACACGTTTGATAAGATGGTTACTGAGAGCGAAAAGTTCAAGAGGAAGTTTTTTTTTTTTATGGTAGTTACCCCCAGCAAGGTGAGCAGCAAAATGCAATAAAAGAGATTCCAAGGCGCATTTAGTTTGTTAGAAGTTGTGAAAGAAAAGGGGAAATATAAACATCTAATGAGAAAACTGCTTTGAAATCTGTAAATAACCAACAGGGGATTTAGAAGAATTAAGATTATATCTTTCAAGGAAACAAGGATAAGAGAAACAGCTCCATAAGACAGATGCTTAAGGAAATATATTTCAAAGAATTAAAATAATCTGTATTAAGGAAACAAGATGTATGAACAGGGTTCTGTGAAACAAATAAATATTTTTGAGGAAAGATTTTCAACAATTACAATAATCCATTTGGAAGGAAAAAAAGAAAAAAGGAAGAGAGTTCGATAAGACAGATGTTTGAGAATAGAATTTAAAAGAATGAAGACTATATCTATTTGGAAAACAAGAAAAATTAAGAGTTTTCTAAGATAGCTGTTCAAAGAAAGAATTTGAAAGTATTATGGTTGGAACTAAAGAAACAAGAAGGAAGAGAGCTCCATAAGAGAGATGTCTTTTGGAACTCCCTTCAAAAGAAAAAACAAATATATCTACTAGGAACACAATAAAAGGCAAGAGAATTCCATAAAACAGATGTTTGAGGAAAAACTTCAAAGGAATTAGAATTATATTTATTATAATTTGGTAATGAGCACCTACAACAGGCACTGGTGCTGGTGCCATGTAAAAAGCACTGTTGATTGGTGCCATGTAAAAAGCACCTGGTATATCTTGTAAAGTGGTTGGCATTCTTTGGCTAGATTCTCTTCCTAATGCCAACCACTTTACAGAAAGTACTGGGTAATTTTTACATGATACCAGTGCTTTTTATGTGGCCCCAGTGCCAGCAGTGGAAACCAAGCAAAAACAGGCTATAGAACCCGGTGCAGCTCCTGGCCTTGCCAGCTCCAGTCAAACTGTCCAACCCATGGAAAATGGATATTAAATCACACTAACGTTTTAATAATTGGTATTTAAGGCCTCCACCAGTAATGGTCGACTGTGTTTCTGAAACTGGAAAGTTTCCTTTTGAAGGCAAGATTTTTTGAAGGCAAGATTTTTTCTTATGTTTTTCTTTTTATTGAAAACTAGCATGTATGCAAGTCTCATCACTTCTGGCCACCACTGTTATCCAAAGCAAAGGCCAGGGTTAATAGAACTTAGCACTAGTATCGTTTGAGGTGAACTCAAACCATAAAACATTTTTGTCCAACCCCTACCAGCCTACTATCAATTACTTTTACTTAATTAAGCTCTTCATTTCCTTTGGAGCAGAGGCAATAAGAAACCTTTTCCACCATTCTCAACACTGGGATGTCTTTTCTGCTTCTCTCTTGATGAATCCCTGCTATTTCAGCCCTGCTTTTGGGTCTCCTCTCTTCTGCTTCCTTTGTTGACATCAAGTCAGGGCCTGACATGTCCTCTGAAGGATGGCCCTTCTCTTCCAGGTCTTGTTCCTTTTCAATTTTCAGCAATGCTTCTGTAACTTGGCTGTTTTCCAGTTAGGGTTGTTGATCCCATGCAAAGCCTATTTTTATCTCTTGGAAGAAGTGGCCCATAATAATCTGGCCTTTGTTTCTTGACCTGTCTAGGGTGAGCAGTCCTACCTTGAGCACTAGCTCTCTGCTGGCATAGCACTCGGAGTAATTGAAGCACAGAAGCTATCACATCACAACAAGGACTGGACCTTGTTATGGAATCCACTACCCAGGACTGATATATTATTTTATTGATTCCAGAAGAATCAAAGACAAAGAGGACATCCCATCTGGGTTTGAAACCAGAACATGAAGAATCAGAATAAATACTGCAGGATATTTTGTCTGACACTCTTATCATTTTGCTAGTCTGTCATCTGAATCTAATGTACACCACTGATTATAAAAACAACTCTGATAACTGTTACACAGTGTTTGTAACAACAAGTGACACATCTCAAATAATTGTGACAGATCTTCTCTGGTGGCTGTCACACTAGAATATTCACATGGTAATATCAAATAAACTTTCTTCTTTTATCTTATATTTCATATACCAATCTGTATATTTTATACCAATCCGTTCTTTCTTCTTTCGCTGTGAGGCAAAACTAAAGCAACCAACCTCAAGAAGGGTAATTGATAAGGCCAGTGTTTGAAGAAAACTTTACAAGATATCAGCTATCTAAAAACATACTTGATTAATTCAAATTTTATTCTCATTTTACAATTTCTTACTGAAGAAGTAAATTTGCATTTCATTCTTCAAAGTCTTTTTCTCTGTTGAGATCATAGAAGATGTTTTTATGTTAGAATTTGTACCAGCTCAAATTGCTTTGGAAATTTTTTTCTTTTTTATATATAAGCTTAAACCTCTGCTCTGAAAGATAATTTGAAGCAAAAAGAAAAAAAAAATCTTATTCTTTAATTTTCTTTCATATTTCTTTTTTTTTTCCTTATCTGTTTTGCTTAGTTATTTGGTTGGTGATGTTTTTGTTGTTGGTCTTCTCAGTTTCAAATATTTGGTTTTTACTTAATATATTGCTATTCAACTTGTAGTCTTGCAATGTTTAAACTGTTTAATATACTGCTATTCAACTTTTAGTTTGTATATATATATATATATATATGTGCACACAGACACAGATATATATCATCATCATCATCATCATCATCATTAGCGTCCGTTTTCCATGCTATGGGTTGGACGGTTCAAATGGGTCTGGGGAGCCCGAAGGCTGCACCAGGCCAGTCAGATCTGGCATTGTTTCTACAGTGGATGCCCTTCCTAACGCCAACCCTCCGAGAGTGTGTGGGTGATTTTATGTGCCACGACACAGGTGCCAGACGAGGCTGGCGAACGGCCACGCTCGGATGGTGTTTTTATGTGCCACCGACACAGGTGCCAGACGAGGCTGGCAGACGGCCACGCTCGGATGTGTTTTATATGTGCCACCGACCAGGTGCCAGATGAGTGGCGGACGGCCACGATCGGATGGTGTTTGTTACGTCCCCAAAGCACGGAGGCCAGTCTATGCGGTACTGGCTACGGCCACGTTCGGATGTTTTCTTGTGTGCCACCGGCATTGTACCACAAAGATAATTCCATTTATGCCATCTATTTTGATTTATACACATATATATATGGTTGTGGTGTGTTGTGTGTGTGTGTACATATACATACAAACATACTCCTATATAAATGTCTTTTTGTAGATATATGTATTTATGTAAGTTTGTATATATATACATACATACATACATAATATATATATATTATATATATATATATTATATATAAGCATGCATGCACACACACACACACACACACACACACATACACAAATAAAGAGAGACAAAGAGGAGGAAAACTGTCTCATGACTGCATACACACACATACACACATATACATACACACATACACACACACGCATACACATACACACACATACACACACACATGCATACACTCAGTTACACACCTGCACACCATGGTACAACACTGTTTAATCAAATTGAAGTAATGAAGACATATTAATTCTGTATGAATTTCTGTTGTTGTTTAGTTCCAAGCCAGCTCTGATCAAACAAACATGATCAGAAGACATTCTAGACATGACCATCCTGTCATCTGACTTTTTTTTTTTTTCTCTTTACAAAATACATATTATTCAATGCATTCTTCGCTTTGTTTTCAAAGGAAGGCATTTCATTAAAACGCCTCTTTCCATAATATGTCTAATAGATAAGTTACAGGATAAACTGTGCTGAAGATTTCTAAATAGAATGAAATGGTGCTATACATGATTACCACTAACTAGATGTTGCAAGGGCTTTGTAATAGATAAAAAACATTAAATATGCAAACACTAACCATCTTTTTGCAGAATTCAGATTTCTAATTCTGCCCCATGTTGTGAGGGGATGGTCATCTCCATTGATTTAATGACCGTAGCTACAGGAAACCACCTGTATCATTATTTCATATGGGGTGTAAGTAACATTTGTCTACTTTTTCTTATTTCTTTATTGCCGACAAGGGGCTAAACATAGAGGGGACAAACAAGGACAGACAAAGGGATTAAGTCGATTAGATCGACCCCAGTGCATAACTGGTACTTAATTTATCGACCCCGAAAGGATGAAAGGCAAAGTCGACCTCAGCGGAATTTGAATTCAGAACATAAGGACAGATGAAATACTGCTAAGCATTTTGCCTGGCATACTGACATTTCTACCAGCTCACCACCTTGTCTACTATTTCTAACAAATTAAATCACTGATTGCATAGAACATCAGTAGTATGTAACTTGGACAGTGGAGCATCCTTGAAAGTGTTGTGAGCTTATGGTAGATGTCAATGGAGTGCTGAGGGGCATCACTGAATGTTTGGAGAGATTGTGATTTTCTTAGAAGTAAAATATTTAAGACTTCCTCACCAAGCCCACATAAATATCTAAAACAAAGGCACAAAGGCACACGCTTAATAGAATATTTTAAGAAAATGTGGATCACAAGACATTAACTTCTGTTTCATTGAAGTAATCTGTTTGTTTTTACCTCTTTCTTGCAAAATAACTGTAGCTTTGTAACTATTTAGTTTCAAGTTTAGCCCCATTGGATGGAATCTAGGGCAAGTGTCTTCTACTATGGCCCTGGATCAACCAATGTGGATGTCTGTGGTATGCATGTTTGTGTGTGTGTGTGTGGTGTGTGTGTGTGTGTGTGTGTGCATGCATGCTTGTGCAGCTGTGTGTTTGTTCATCTGTGTGTGTGTGCATATGTGTCTGTGTCTGCATGTGTGTGTGTCTGTTGGTACATGTACGTCTGTGTGTGTGTGTACGTCTGTGTGTGTGAGTGCATGTGTGTGTGACTGTGTGTGTGTGTGTGTGCACGCGTTTGTCTGTGTGTGTGTATGTGCATGCATCTGTGTATGTGTGTCTATGTGATTGCATTTGTCCCCTGGTTTGTTTGCCTACACATATTTTTGTTATTGTAACAGATCTAAAGTACACAGATTGAAGCCACTTGGTACAGATTGACCTTCAACTCTGTTTCACACACACACACACACACACACACACACACACACACACACTAAGTTATAACATCCTCTCTCACTTTTGTTGTTTATAGCAGTGCTTGGAAGTAAAGTGTGTAGTGTGGTTGTCTTGCCACACTCTTTTGAAAATTGCACAGAAAACCTGCATCAAATTTTGCCAAAAGCTTGTTGATAAATACCTGCGCAGAGACCTACACAAAGTTTCAGAAAGTGTATGGAGGGGAATGCATGAGCTGGACACAAGAACACAAGCGGTTCAAACGTTTCCAAGATGGCTGACAATGTGTTGACCACAACACACATTCCGGGAGACCTGCAATAAAAAAAAATTGATGAAACCATTGCAGATGTGTGTACAAATGTTCCGAACAACCATCAGATCACTGTGCATGAGCATGAATTGTCAAAGAATGTGAACATTAGTTACAGTTCAGATCTGTCCATTTGGGTATGAGATATTTATCTGCCAAGTTTATACCATGCACAACATTCCCTAGGTCTGAAAACCATCATATACCCCCCATCCACATCCTTGTGCACAAGTTATTGGAGGATGTGAATTTCAGTTACGGTTCAGATCAGTCCATTCTCATTGAAGATTTAGGAATGAGATGTGTGTCTGCAACCATATTCCCCAGATCTTGCCCCTTGTAAGTTTTCTCTCTTTCCAAAAATCAAGTCCCACTTCAAAGGAACAAAATTGCAAGACGTCAAGGAGGTCCAAGAGAATGCAACAAAGCACCTGCTTGATATCCCAAAACAGGAGTTCCAGGAGTGGCATAGGAGTGGCTCTGTAGTAAGTAGCTTGCTTATGAACCACATAATTCCGGATTCAGTCCCACTGCATGGCACCTTGGGCAAGTGTCTTCTACTATAGCCTCAGGTCAACCAAAGTCTCTTGAGTGGATTTGGTAGACAGAAACTGAAAGAAGCCCCTCGTATATGTGTGTGTGTATATATATATATATATATATATATATGTATGTATGTATGTGTGTGTGTATACGTTTGTGTGTCTGTTTGTCCCCCCAACATCGCTTGACAACCAATGCTGGTGTGTTTACGTCCCTGTAACTTAGCAGTTCACCAAAAGAGACCAATATAATAAGTACTAGCCTTACAAAGAATAAGTCCTGGGGTCATTTTTCTCGACTAAAAGTGGTGCTCCAGCATGGCCACAGTCAAATGATTGAAACAAGTAAATGAGTAAAAGAGTAAAGAGAGAATGCTTCCGTTATTGGAAACAACACTAGATAAGACATCTGGTCCCAGAAGGGGATTACTTCGAAGGAGATTAAGTACCAAATTGATACATGTTGTAGTTTTCTTTTTACAGCACCAGTCCTGATATTTTGGGATCAGACTTCATACAAACTCACATATATGTTTCTTTATTACCCACAAGGGGCTAAACATAGAGGGGACAAACAAGGACAGACAAACGGATTAAGACGATTACATCGCCCCCAGTGCTTAACTGGTACTTAATTTATCGACCCCGAAAGGATGAAAGGCAAAGTCGACCTCGGCGGAATTTGAACTCAGAACATAACGGCAGACGAAATACGGCTACACATTTTGCCCGGCGTGCTAACGGTTCTGCCAGCTCGCCGCCTTTTTAAACTCACATATATAATACAAACTCACATATATAATGGGCTTTCACGCAGTTTCCATCAGCTAAATTCATTATGCGGCATTGGCTGGCCCAGGGGCTATAGTAGAAGACACTTCCCCAATGTGCCGCGCAGTGGGATTGAACCTAAAACCACATGGTTGTAAAGCGAGCATCTTAACCATGCAGCCATACCTGCACCTAACACTGAAATACAACCACGTGAATTAACTTGGATTATTTTGGATAAATTGCTTCAGAAAGATGCTCTTTATCTTCTTCAGATGTTTTGGGAATGTTGATTCACTTAAGGATTGTTGCACTGAAGCCATTCAAGGAATGGTTCTAGTTTAACTTCATAAAACTGTGCAAAATTATATAAATAACGAAAGGAATAAATAAATAGATAAATAAATAAATATAAAGTTTAAAATAAAATTTTACACTTACATTTTTATGTTTACTGGAAAAACAGTTTTCCATTTCTCAGTCAAATACTGTATAAATTTACATAATTAATGTAAATAAATTAGTTTTCTAATCAGTAATTATTCAAAAGTCTGTTGCAGAGCTTTGAGGGTCTACATTCTTTTTATTTATTTCTTTATCTATTTTTCATTTTTTTTCCACTTGTCAGTAAGAAATTTCAGAAATATTTGCATTGTCTATGGCTTTCTCCTTAAAAACATACACCTTCTAGAAAATATTTCAGTTACCAAGGTGCCTGGTATTTAGAAGTCAAAATAGATTCTTTTATTCTTTTACTCTTTTATTTGTTTCAGTCATTTTTGACTGCGGCCAAGCTGGAGCACCACCTTTAGTCAAGCAAATCGAACCCAGGACTTATTCTTTGTAAACTTAGTACTTATTCTATTGGTCTCTTTTGCCAAACCGCTAAGTTACAGGGACATAAACACCCCAGCATCGGTTGTCAAGTAATGTTGGGGAGACAAACACAAACACACAAACATATACACACACATACACACACACACACAGACACACACACACACACACACATATATATATATATATATATGACAGGCTTCTTTCAGTTTCCATCAACCAAATCCACTCACAAGGCTTTGGTCGGACCAAGACTATAGTAGAAGACACTCACCCAAGGTGCCCTGCAGTGGGACTGAATCCGGAACCGTATGGTTGGTAAGCAAGCTACTTACCACACAGCCACTCCTGCGCCTACATTGGTGGCAAAGACTAAATAACAAACTCTCAGTAACAAAGTACTTGGTGTTTAACCTTTCGTTACTGGGATTTTTTGGGTTTTTTATACTAGTTTTTGAGTAAAAGCATTTTAGCAAAAAAGGCTGATATATTTCTCAAACCAGGAAATACATACCACTGAGTGTGTGTGTGTGTGTGTGTGTGTGTTGTGTGTGTGTGTGTGTGCGTGCGCGTGTGTGTGTGTGTGTATGTTTTATTGTTTGCTTACATTCAACTTAGAACATAGAATAAATGTCGATGTGATATTATTGCCTGGTCATCGTAAAGAGTCACAGAAGAGAACGCTGTGCTAATGTTGTTGTTGTTGTTGTTGTTGTTGTTGTTGTCATTGAAGGATGACTAAGAAAGAAATAATGATTATTATCTTAAACCAACATTTCTATTCTACTTAATTGACTACGAGAAGGTGGTTTAGATGAGTTGGAGAAAAGTTCAGTCGAGATGCACATAAAGATGAATATATTGATAATTATACAAGTATATCTCTGCTCCGTCTGTTTGTACATATGTACATAAGATATATATGTGTGTGTATATATATATATATATATATATATATATAATATATATATATATATATATATATATATATATATATATACATATATAGATATATATAATTATGTGTTTGCTAAATATATGTGTGGGCATGTATATTTATATATGATATATATGTGTATATACATATATGTGTATGTATCTATACATATATATATAAACACACACACACATACATACACACATTTACACACATGCAGATATTATGGTATGTTACTATACAGTTATATATATGTCTGTATGTGTATGTATATATATATATATATATATATATATACAGTTATATATATACAGTTATGTATGTGTATATATATATGTGTGTGTGTGTGTGTGTATGTATATATATCTATAAATGTATAGAGAGAGACAGACAGACAGATAGAGAGACAGACATAGACAGAGAGATAGAGAGATACTTTTCTACTCTAGGCACAAAGCCCAAAATTTTTGGGGAATGGGGGGCAGTTGATTATATCGACTCCAGTACGCAACTGGTACTTAATTTATTGACCTTGAAAGGATGAAAGGCAAAGTCGACCTCGGTGGAATTTGAACTCAGAATGTAAAGACAGATGAAATACTACCCAGCATTTCACTTGGTGTGCTAACATCTTTATCAGCTCACTGCCTTAATATATATAATATATATATATATATACGGCCTGCTCACTTAGCCAGTGGTGTGGCATCATTTGAAGACTAAAACAATGCGAAGCGCATTGTAACCAGCGATGTGTAGCAACACCTGATAGCCTGGTCGGTCACGGTGATATATATATATATATATATATATATATTATAATATATATATATATATATATATATATATATATATATATATTATATATATATATATATATATATATATATAGTATATATATATATATTATATATATATATTATATATATATATATATATATATATATATATATATATATACATGTATATATACATATACACATATATATCATATATTTATATACACATATAATGTAGACGTAGGAGTGGATGTGTGGTAAGTAGCCTGCTTACGTACCACATGGTTCTGGGTTCAGTTCCACTGCATGGCACCTTGGGAAAGTGTCTTCTACTATAGCCTCAGGCCAACCAAAGCCTCTTGAGTGGATTTGGTAGACAGAAACTGAAAGAAGCCCGTCGTATAAATGTATATATATATATATATATATATATATATATGTATGTATGTATGTGTGTGTATGTGTTTGTGTGTCTGTGTTTGTCCCCCCAACATCACTTGACAACTGATGCAGGTGTGTCTACGTCCCTGTAATTTAGCGGTTCATCAAAAGACACCAATAGAATAAGTACTAGGCTTACAAAGAATAAGTCCTGGGGTTGATTTGCTCAACTAAAAAGGGGTGCTCCAGCATGGTCACAGTCAATGACTGAAATGAGTAAAAGAGTAAAAGAGTATATATATATAATATATATATATAATATATATATATAATATATATATATATATAATATATATATATATATATATATGTACACATGTATGTATATGTGTGTGTATGTGTATGTATGTGTGCGTGTATGTATGTATGTAAGTACGTATGTATGGTTGTGTCTGTAGTGTGTATGTGAGTGAGAAATATAATGACAGCAAATGTTGATTGAAGATGGAGGTAAGAGAATGTCTTGTAATGGCCTAGACATCATACAAACCTCTGATCCTAATAAGACATTTCTCAGGAGATGTTAAAGTCAAAACTAAGTTATAAAAAAATTAATGAATGTTCCAGAATGTTTCATCTGTATAGAAGTGGGTCTTTGATGTTAACTGATATTTTATTACAACTGCTACAAGATAAGATTATCTGTAATATATGTTTATCTGCATTGGTAGTTGAGGACTTGCTGTTGTGATATTCCCAAATATGGTAATGTGAGACACAAAGCAATGCTTAAATCTAAACAATGAATCCAGATGTTCAAGGATGTAGAATCTATTCCAAATGATGATCTCCAACACTTTCAATGTCTTTGTGTTGCAAACACTTCTATACAGAATACATAAATTTACATAGGACAAGGTAAAGTGGTTAGCATTAGGAAGGGCTTCCAGTTGTAGAAACCATGCTAAATCTGACCATAAAGTTTGCCACAACTCTGCGGCTCTCTGGGTGCTGTCAGACCACTCGACCCATACTAGCATGGGAAACAGATGTTGAGTGATGATGGTGATAACGTTGAATGATGATGATGGGGAAGACAACGACGATGACATTGATGATGACGACGACAATGAAAAACAAAATGCATATATGGAAGAGTTCAAAAATGATTGAAATTCCAAGCCTTGATTGAATGAAAACAGCAAACAGAATCCAACCCATGCCAGCATGGAAAAGAGAGGTTAAATGATGATAATAATGAGAAAGAAAAAATCTTTATGACCATATTTATACAAATAATTTCAACCATTGGTGGAATTAGAATCTGTATGAATGGTCTGCTAAACAAAAGTGCTGGGCTAATATCAAGTTGAGTAAAAAGTAAGCAAACATGAAGAATTTGTACCAGATTTTTGCAGAGTTTTGAATTTTTTAAACATTTTTTTTTGCAAGTGTCTGATAATTCAAACATAGACTTAACCAAATGCTTCAATAAATTAACATTGATATTTTTTCCACCATTGTTACAATCATCTGAAACAGAACTGTTAAAGCGCGATATTTGAGCAATTTTGCTATTCAACTTCAAAAAGGATGTAAAGCAGCTGAAATTGCTCACAAAAACGTTTGGTGAGGAAATGACCAGTGAGTGGTCAGCTCAAAAATAGTTTAAATGATTTCACAGTGGAGACCTGAGCGAGTGTAATGGACGCCCATCTGTCATCGATGATGGTCAATTAAAGACCATCATTGAGAATGATCCACGTAAAACCACTCAAGAACTGGCCAAAGAACTTCAAGTTAGCCAGATTTTTATGTTACCAGAATAAATGAACTTGTAACTTGTTGGCAAAAATGCGTTGATTGTAATGGTAATTACTTTGATGAATAAAATTCCCATAGGCGTAGGAGTGGCTGTGTGGTAGGTAGCTTGCTTACCAACCGCATAGTTCCGGGTTCAGTAGCATCTTGGGCAAGTGTCTTGTGAGTGGATTTGGGGGACGGAAACTGAAAGAAGCCTGTGTATTTATGTATATATATATATGTTTGTGTGTGTATATGATGTGTATCTGTGTTTGTCCCCCCCAACAACTGATGGTGGTGTGTTTACGTCTCCGTAACTTAGCACTTCAGCAAAAGAGACCGATATAATAAGTACTAGGCTTACAAAGAATAAATCCTGGGGTCGATTTGATTCGACTAAAGGCAGTGCTCCAGCATGGCCACAGTCAAATGACTGAAACTAGAAAAAGAAAAGAAAAGAAAAAAAAGAACATTGTTGAAATATATTGTGATGAATTTCATGTCTCAAAACGTTGCTTACTTTTTACTCAGCCTGATAGTTACTGGAAGTATCTCTGCAGAAGATAAGAGTATTAGGAATTTTTCGAGCATACCACATTTAGTAAAGAATGAATGCTGTACAGGTATGTGTGGTTAAGAAGCTCATTTTACAACCATATGGTTTCAGGTTCAGTCCCACTGCACAACACCTTCAGTAAGTGTCTTCTACAATAACATCAGACTGACCAATGTCTTGTAAGTGAATTTACTAGACAGAAACTGTGTGGAGGCCTGTCATATATATGTGTTTATCTGAGTGTGTGTGTGTCTGTGAATGTATTTTGTGTCTATGTTTGTCCCTCACTGTGACAACCAATGTTGGTTTGTTCATGTCCTTGTAACTTAGCAGTTTGGCAAAAGAAACCACTAGAATAAGTATCAGATTTATAAATAAGTACTGGGGGTGATCTATTCAAGGTGGTGCCCCAATATGGCCACGGTCCAATGACTATTACAAGTAAAAGAAGATTAAAGAAAATACTGGTTAGATCAGCATTTTCAAAGAACCATTTGTTAGATGTAAAAAAAAAAAGCTTAAAACAATCAATCAAAAATAATTAAACAAAAATAACTAATCAGAGCAATATTGTTGACAACCAAAAGGAAAAACACATGTAATTTGGTGGTTGCTTTATCTTTTATCTTTTACTTGTTTCAGTCATTAGACTGCAGCCATGCTGGGGCACTGCTTTGGCGAATTTTAATCAAATGAATTCCACACACCCCCAGTACATTTTGTTGTTTGTTTATTCTTAAGCCTGGTACTTATTTTATCAGTATCTTTTGTCGAACTGCTAAGTTACTGGAACATAAACCCTTCAGCACCAGTTGTCAAGCAGTGGTGGGGGACTAACACAGATACAAATACACACACACACATATACAGCAACACCAGCAGGTACAGCACCAACAACAACGCCCACGGAGATACATTGGATATTCTGGGAACACTTTCAAGTAACATCTCTCCAACCACAGGTCCTCCTTCAGAGTCCCAGAAAGGAGATATGAAACATTGCTGGCCAGCCACGTCTGGCAACTAAGAGACAATGGGATTCCATACTCAATCTCATGGAAAATCCTCAAGAACCCAGGCCCCTACATCAACAGGACAAAGCGTTGCAAGTTATGCAAAGCTGAACATGCAAGAATTCTAAAAGACTCTCTCAAACCAGGAAACATCCTTAACTCCAGAATGAAGATTTTCAGTCCATGTTTACATTTCAGGAGGTTCTTGCTAGCATTTTGGAGCCCACAAGGTGGCAGCACAGCTGGAAGTCAATAGCCAATTGCAAAGGGAGGTAATCCCTAATTGTTACTTTTGAGTAGTGAGGTATTTCCCCCTCCATATTTTGAAGAGGTCATGGGCCAACAGGTTTTGGGGATCTGATGATATACCATAAAGATAAACCCTTTATGGACAGGAAACCTAAGATAATCACATAAACTGGCCTTCCCCATTTTTAATATATATATATATATATATATATGATAGGCTTCTTTCAGTTTCTGTCTACCAAATCCACTCA
Source organism: Octopus sinensis (assembly GCF_006345805.1). NCBI lineage: Eukaryota > Metazoa > Mollusca > Cephalopoda > Octopoda > Octopodidae > Octopus > Octopus sinensis. Next base: position 43,450,159 of record NC_043006.1, read on the forward strand.
CAAGGATTTGGTCAGACCAAGACAATAATAAAAACACTTGCCCAAGGTGTCACACAGTGGGATTGAACCTAGACCCATGTAGTTGAAAAGCAAACTTCTTACTACACAGCCACACTTGTGACAAATAGGAAAGTAGAAAACCACATGTTCAATAGAATTTTTATGCTTTCTTGGGGAGTTACTGAATGACCTTTTTATGGAGTTAAAGAAGAGTGAAGAAAATTTGGGGATGTTTTCTCATCCTATACATGCCCAAACTGGTTTGAAAGAGACGACCACTTGGTCATGATTGATGTGCTCTTAACTCAGAATGCTGCTCTAGATTCTGTCATGCCCATGGCTGAAGGGCATTCAATTGTGTGCTGATAACATTCTGATTTAAACAATCAAATGACATGAATATGATGAAAACAACAAGTGATTTACTTAGTGAAGATGTATCTGTTAAACTTGCTCTTCTTGTATAACTTGGAGAGTGGCCATTTTTCCTCTGGTGTTTCAGGAGATGGAATAAGAAAAGAAAGGTGAGGAAACTATGTTATCAATGTCTAACAATTAGTTGTTCTGACTGAAAGATTTTGAAGTGTTGTACAGGAGTTGCAAACTATTTTAGCATGAATAAATGATGAAGGACGTCCATGGTGTAGTTTGGATAAATAAAGTGTAAAGTAGGCTGCCTGCGTTTAAATCAACCAATACTTTTATTCTTGTTAAATTGAATAAATCGATCATAATAGATCAATAGCAATAAAGTTGTTACAAAGTTGAAATCACAGTTAAAAGTGTCCAACTAGATGTATTGTAAAGAAATTGGTTTTATTGCAAAATATTCACAGCATAATTTAGTGGTAAGCAAAAATAAAAATTAAGCTATGACATGACATGGTAAAGAATATGTGAGTCTGTGATAGCATGTATGTGTCTGTCTTTTCAAATGTCTACCATAACTTGCACATACATATTTATATGTAGGTATGTATATTGCTGATGTTCTAGGAATTCAGAACCTTTAAGAGCTTTTAAAAGAATTCAGTTTTAATGGTTGAACTTAAAGTAGAAAAGCTATGAATAATAGCATGTAAATATTAGGTTTGGAAAGAAAAAGTTGAAGGCCCGTGGGACTCAAACCCACATCTCACATAAACAGAATATTTACACCCATTAAAAGCGAATTATATATATACATAGGTGGCTGTGTGGTAAGAAGCTTGCTTACCAACCAGGTTCCAGGTTCAGTCCCACTGCATGGCACCTTGGGCAAATGTCTTCTACTATAGTCTCAGGCCAACCAAAGCTTTGTGAGTGAATTCAGTAGACAGAAACTGAAAGAAGCCTGTTGTATATATATGATTATATGTTTGCATGTCTGTGTTTGTCTCCACCCATCATCACTTGACAACCGATGCTGGTGTGTTTACATCCTTGTAATTTAGTGTTTCAGCAAAAGAGACTGATAGAATAAGTACTAGTCTTACAAAGAATAAGTCCTGGGGTTGATTTGTTTGACTAAAGGCGGTACGCCTGCATGGCCCCAGTCAAATGACTGAAACCAATGAAAGAATAAAAGAATGTATGAAATTGTGAGGAATAAGGATTATTTCCATTGGCTTGTACAGTGCCTAGGGATAAGAGAACATACAACAGAGATGAAGAGAGAAGAGGTGGCTAAACCAGTTGAATCTAAATAAAGATAGCTTGAGATAAGCCAGCTCTAGAAAACAAGGATTACTACAGTAACAGCAGAAAATGCAGAGCAAGATCGATAGACATCTGTTGGCCAGAGACTGAAATATATTGGTGAATAATTCTAAGTTGTCAGTCGGGTAACATTTTTCTGCAGCGCTGGATTAATCATTAAGCAAAATAAGCATGTGCTTAGGGCATCAAAGGAAGGAGGGGGTACCACAGAAATGGTAAATGGTTGACAGCACAAAAGAAATCATTTTAAACTTGCTAAAATAATATTTGGGATGCTTTTGTCTCTACTAAGTATAGATGTAGTTGTGTTACCTAAATTTAATTTTGAGGATCTGATCAAAGACTTTGCAATTCAAAAAAGTAGGAGGAAACTTTTCAAATATAAATAAAGTGGAAGTAGACAAAAATAAACATTATTTTCCCTCTTACTGTTTTGTTTCGTTTTGAAAAACACAAATTTATTTTATGGTTTGTTATTGTTATATTTTGAATTACATAATCTTTTATGGGGGCACCAAAATCATTTCAGTGCTTAGGGCCTCGATGGGTCTTAATCCAGCCCTGTTTTTCTAGCAGTGAATTAATACATTGTGTGAAGGCACATGGCTCAGTGGTTAGAGCGTCCAGCATACGATCGTGAGGTTGTGAGTTCGATTCCCAGACTGGGCTGTGTGTTGTGTTCTTGAGCAAGACACTTTATTTCACGTTGCGCCAGTTCACTCAGCTGTAGAAATGAGTAGCGATGTCCCAAGTGCCAAGCTGTATTGACCTCTTTGCCTTTCCCTTGGATAACATCAGTGGTGTGGGGAGGGGACGCTGGTATGCATGGGCGACTGCTGGCCTTCCATAAGCAACCTTGCCCGGACTCGTGCCTCGGAGGGTAACTTTTTAGTTGCAATCCCATGGTCATTCATGACCAAAGGGGATCTCCTCCTTTAATACATTAACCCCCATGGCATGTTACTGGAACTTACTGGTGATGCCACATATTTCTGGTCACACAATATGCTGTTTAATTACAAGGAAATGTAATTTGTTTTGCCTTTTTACAATATTTCATAATTAAACTTTAATATTTATCGCTCATGTTATTTAAATATCCTAGAATTTCTCAGATTATGAAAACATACCACCAGTGGCAATGTGGCAGTTGACATGTTATGATGTCCTTGTATGCAATAAGAAGCCCTGTTCTGTATGAAGGACCAGGATAGTAGCTAATGAAGAAATATTTACATCAGATCTTACAAAGTTATAATTTGTCCAATGAAATGATGGCTAGCATGTATGGATGACCAGAAGAAATAGAAAGTGAAACAAAAGGTTACATTTTTATTTTTAATTATCTATTATATAAAATCCGTTCTGTCTGTCTGTGTGTGTCTTCTAGGATCTCGGGCATCCTCTATCCGATTGTGCTCAAATTTGATATGTAGATACCGATGGTATCAGGGTGTGTATAAGTCTTGAAAAAATTACAAAAATCGATTCCAGGTGAGAATGTGATTGATAAAGCCGTTTTTGTCCTGCTTTTCTTCCGTCAACCTTTACATAACTGCACCTTCCATTTTTTGTTTTTGTACTGCTTAAAGGCACGTTTCTTTCCTGCCAAGCTTACTGTTTAAACCATGTTTGTGTTCTCCCAGTGAACAGTTTTATCATTACTGGTACTTTAAACTCTTCAGTTGCATATTTGTGTGAATAAAATCGTTTTTCTTTGGAATAGAAAAAAAGGTCTATTGTTTTTCTTTTTTTTTTGCTGGTGTCTCAAATGTAGGTTAAATCAGTGTTTCTCGAAGGGGAGGCCTATGGGACGGTCGGACAAGTTGTTTTGAAAAAATTTGGTTTAAATGTTTGACAACTCAGCACCGTCCATTGGACAGGGGGCGTTTTGCTCGTTATTATTATTTGCCACCAGATCTTTTCCTACATAGACAATATAACAGTCTATACCAAATTTAACCTTTTTGCTACCAATCTTCCGGAAACTACCCTTGGTTCTACGATACAATCTTCTTGTTTTAACCTTTCAGCATTCATATTATTTTGTCAAATGTAATCCTTATTTACTCACATTATTTTGAATTCATCATTCATTATCTCATGATTTTGAGATTTCAATGCTGAGATTTTTCATCACTCATTTATTTCTGTTCTTATATTATTTTAACTCATGTCCATTGTCTGGAAATCCTTCGTCACACATCTGTGACCACTTCAGTGAGAACACACATAAAAATGAAAAGTGTCACTGAAGAGGTCACAGATGTGTGATGAAAGATTTCCAGACAATGCTGAGATTATTTATTTTTAAGACGACATTATAGGCTAGATGTGAGAGGCCAGATCTGGCCAGTTTGAACATAAAACAAGTAGAATATTTGGGCCAGATATGACTAGTTTGGTTACTAAAGGAATTAAAATGATCTAAATGAAAAACTTCACTCAAAATTTCATGATTATTCATGTTCCAAGTACCAGCTTAATAATGACAGGCTTATTTTACTAAATTCTTCATTACTTTAAAAATTATTTGAAACAATGGCAGTGTATTTCAATGGAAATGTAAGGGGCAAAGTTTAACTTTGCTAAATTTGAACCTTGGCTCAAGCTAACATCCAGCTATCTCATGGGAACAGATTGCCATGGATAGGACAGCCTGCAGGACTGCTATCCATAATGGAGCTGGCTCCTTTGAGCAGAACAGACAACAGAACGAGGAGGCAAAACACAGGAGAAGAAATGAGCGTCTTCAACATCCTTGACCTGCACTGACCATCCTGTGCGATTTCTGCCCACGACTTATTCATGACCGACTTGGACTCCAAAGCTACTTTTGGCACCGACATCAGCTGAGGAGCCTGGATGGAAACTAACAAACCTAATGCTCGGATATGAGCTGGAGCCAACTTAATGGTCAAAGTTTAACCTTGCTAAATTTAAATTTGAATCTCAAAACGAGAGATGCATCTCGATAAAATAACATCTTTTTACTGTTTTGTCCATTTTGACCATCCTTAGATTTTCAATAAATCAGTACTGATGCCTGAGAAAAGACTTAAAGCAGACAAAGTTACTTCAATAAGACAGAGGAATTTGCAATCATAAACAAAGAGATTTGAGATATTTCTAGTTTTGATGAATACTTTATCTGTTTCGCTGTTTTTCTATCAGATCACATCTGGGTTAATAGTGTCATGCATAATGAAATAACTAAGCATAAAATAAGTTTTGTGGAAAATGGTTTTAGTTTTTTTGTTCACTGTTTTCCCAGTAATGTGGTTACCTGGAAAGAATATAAAATTCACTCAAACTTTGTTTGTAAGATAATCATTTTTTGGCAAAGTATATTTTTAGATATCCATTTGTTACGGAAAATGGACATCTAAATTTGGCTGTATGGTAGCTTTCATACAATCTAGAAGCCTGGAGTCTTGCAGATTAAATATTATACTCAATGTTGTAATTCTAAAAGCACAATCTTCACTAAGTATAGTAATAATGGAACTGAGGCTAGTGATGTCAGAGGCAGCAATTTTCCACGGTTGCTCGCTATAAATAATAAACAATACTAAATGTGTGTTTTATATTAACAACAAGTGAGAGGGTAGGTGAAAAGTCACCTACCTCCTGTCTGCACTTTTTTCATTTGATTCTTTTTACATCAATCAGTATTGCAGTAAAGTGGAGCTTTTCAACCAATCTTTGAATGTTAATTGTTCATTTATGAATATTAATTACTTTGAGTTTCAAGCTATTTTATTTTTTTAACCTTACACACTATCATCATCATCATTATCGCTGTTGTCGTCATCGTCAGCGTCATCATCATCATTCTCGTCTTCGTCATTGTCATTAGCATCAGGATCATCGTCAGTGTTGTCGTCGTCATCATCATCATTGTCATTATCATCATCATTATCATCTTCATCATCATCATCATCATCATCATCATCATTGTTGTCACCATCATCATCATCGTTGTCACGTCATCATCATTATCATCATCATCATCATCATCATCATTGCCATTGTCATCAGCATCATCATCATCATTGTTGTCATCATCGTCGTCATCATTATCATCATCATCATCATTGCCATTGTCATCAGCATCAGCATAGTCCACATTATATTCTGTATTGTTCAAGTAGCTTTCCGAGTGGACAGCTATCATGTTTCATCTTTACAACAGTTATATGGGATGCTGCAAATATAAACATACTATTACATTATCATCATCACCACCACCACCGCCACCAACACCACCACCACCATCATCATCATCATCGTTGTTGTTGTTGTCGTCGTTGTTGTTGTCATAATCATCGTCGTCGTCGTCGTTGTCATCATCACCATCATCATTTAACACTTGCTTTCCCGTGCTTACATGAGTTGGACAGTATCTGATGAGACAGTTATTTCTACAGCTGGATGCCCTTCTTGTCACCAACCCTCATCAGTTTCCAAGCAAGATTGATATTTCCCTGTGACTCAGACATGTTGCCATGGAAGACTGATAATGAGCAACCTCGTTTGTATGATGGCAATACTCATTTACGAGCACCGCAAGATGTCATGACAAAAGTACACACACACATATTAATAAAAAGAGTATAGCAAACTTGCCATAGAAAATAGGAATTATGTACATTATTTACATTTGATGGATATTTGTCCTCATCTTGTTTGTTGTTAACACAACGTTTCGGTTGATATACCTTCCAACCTTCATCAGGTGTCTTGGGGAAATTTCGAACCTAGGTTCTCATTCCTAAGGTATTTTTCGATATATGTTTCCAGCTTCTATATCCGTGGAAAATTGCTGCCTCTGACATCACTAGCCTCAGTTCCATTATTACTATACTATACCAGTAATAATTGGAGCACTAAGTTTTGTTAGTAAGTGCTCAAAGGAGAATCTGGGATTTTCAGAAAGAGAAATTGACTGATATTACAAGTTCAATCTGTGAGTGGAACAGTAAAAATATGCAAGACTTTCTCAACTTCCAAATGTGAATTTGTTGATGTTAACTACATCCCAAAGATGGAGCTTTGTATCTTTGTTGGAAACTGGCTCCCTCCTCGGTGGAAGATTTATAATAATTAAAAAATAGACAAGACACATGCATACACACACTCATTCATATGTACATACATATGTACATACCTACGTACAAACATATATTCATATGTACATATATACATACAGACACACACATAACAAGCTTCTTTCTGTTTCCTTGTTCCAAATCTACTCACAAGGCTTTGATCAGTCTAGAGCAATTGTAGAAGACACCTTGACAAAGGTGCCATGTAGTGGGACTGAACCCAAGCCCACATGGGTGGTAAGCAACCTTTTTAGCCACACAACCATGACTGCACCTTATAATAGGATCCTTGAGTCATATTGCCATTTAACTCCAGGAAGACATCTCCTCCAGCTGGTTTATTAAGTGTACTTCTCAAATCTTATATTTATTGCAAGCTAAGATATAATTCCTGCCACCCTGACTTCGAGACTACCAGACCATGCAGTTCAATGTATATTGGATCTCCTCAGTGGTGGACACTCATTGCAAGGCATGGTAGCATTTTAACCTCGCTTGCAATATATAGGAAACATGATCTCATACAATCACTGATTTTGTAAACAGGAAACTAGTCCATTAGAAAATCTCTGTTTGAGATAGAAGCAGTATATGAACCAAAAATGATTACTTCTAACCACTTTATTGTGACTGTCCTCTAAGAGACAATGATATTGCCATTTAACCCCAAGAAGACACCTCCTCTAGCTAGTTTATTCAGTGCATGACTCACACCCAATATTTATCACAAGTGGGAGATAACTCCTACTGCCCTAGCTTCAAGACCAGCAGATCACATGGTTTTGATCTGTATTGAATCTCCTCAGTGGTGGTTACATGTTGCCAGGCATAGCAGCAGTTTAACCTCATTTGCAATATATAGAAAACACAGTGTCATATAATCCCTGATTTACTATAACTAAACATGTAAACTATCACAAAATAAGAACATATTTATGCTCCATGGCAATCATATATTTGAGAATAGAAACATTATTTCTTTGGTTATTTTTTTCTCTATAATAATCAATTACTTAATTTCCATCTTTCTTCAGATCGAGTGTTTCCAAACTTTACTGCCACAAACTAAACCCACTAGGATACAAAACATCCCACATTTATTAATCAGTTAATTGTTTTGTCAGGGTATTTAAATATAATTATATTAAACTTAATTCTCATAGCTTAAAGCCAGTCCAGCTGAGAGAATTATTTATAAGTTTTCTCTTTAAATTTACAGTAGTTTCAGATTACAAACGCTTTTCTAATCTTTTATTTATGTTCACATTCCTGTTATTGTTGATATAGTCCACATTATATTCTATATTGTTCAAGTAGCTTTCCAAGTGGACAGCTATCATGTTTCATCTTTACAACTATGACAACAGTTATATGGGGTGTTGCAAATATAAACATACTATTACATCCTGCTTTTCATCATCATCATCATCGTCACATCAACATTTAATGTCTGTTTTCTATGCTAGCATGCGTTGGACAGCATGACAGGAACTGGCATGGCAGGAACTGACAATAGCAGGGCTGCACCAAGTTCAATAAGTTTTATTGGCTTTGTTGCTACATCTGAATGCCCTTCCTAATGCCAACCACTCCACAGAGTGTAGTGGGTGCTTTTACATGACATCATCAACAGTGCCTTTTATATGGCACCATCACCAGCGCCTTTTTGTGTGGCTCCAGCAATAGTGCATTTTAAGTGGCACCAGCACCCACATCAAGGCTTTCTATGTGACACCTTGGTTTTAGGATTCCAATTCTGTTGTGGTGGGCAGGTCTTTTCAAAATCATCAATTAAATTTGGTGATAAACTGGATTTTTAACCAAGGGAGAACTGGTATGAGCCAATGAGGGAAATAGGTTTGGCAGCCAGTTACCCTCAGGGAAAATTTTACCTGTACTTGCTTACTTACTTATGACAGCCCATCAAAGGATGCCAGCATCAATCCAAGATATTCATCCTCCTCCACCCCCAGCACATTGTTTCTCATGGGAGCAGGCACAACTGATAAGACCAATACAAGACAGGCAGATTCTGTGGCACCGAGGACACTGAAAATGTCTCCCAACAACAGCTGCAGGGGTTTGATGATGATGTCTTCTCCTCTCTTCATGCAGTCTTCGAGATTCAGTTTTAAAGTGCTCTACTCCAACATCACACAGGGACCTCCATGCCTTCTGATTAACAGACAGAGGCTCCAACCAAGTGGAAGGAATGCAAGATAAAATGAGAGATCAATTGAGATGAAAATGAAGTTTTGAACATTCATGAGATGTTCTTCCAGTCTCGATCTTGCTGAAGAGTACCATCTTTGTGGGAGCCAGTTACCAAGCATCCAAATTTGGCACCTAATGTGCTTTGTAAAGGTCTATGGTTGTGTGTGTGTGAGTAAGGAGGCTGCTTTGTAACCACGTGGTTTTGGGTTCAGTTCCACTGTACAGTACCTTGGGAGAATTATGTTTAAAACTTGATGGAATGTTGGATATACATGGATTTACAAAGGTTTCTAAGCATTGGTTAACTGTTATGCTAACTCATTCAAAGTACCAACTTTTCAATACATCCATATACATGCATGCATATATACATACATACATACATACATACATACACATGTGTACATACATACGTACATACATATATATATACACACACACACACACACATATATATATACATACATACACCTACATGAACATGCATCCATTCATGCACACACACACATACATACATACATGCATACAACACACATGTGCATGCATACATACGTACATACATGCACACATGTACATACACATACATACATGTGTACATACGTACACATATATACATATATACCTACATGGACATGCATCCATACATGCACACACATGCATACATACATACATACAGACAGACAGACAGACACACACACACACACACTTATGTATGATGGTGTGCAATGAGGCTTGAAGCTATGAGGTTTCAAAACAAACTTTTTAATCTGACAGCAACTTCTTTCATGACAAAAATAGTTTTGGACTCTTAACTTCATCTTTAGAAATATAAATATTTTAATGTGCTCATCTACATTACGCTTTGATTATCTTGATCTCCGATCATCATCTGGCCTCTTATTTCTAAACTCTCTACGTTGAAACTCAGTTCTTTTATTTCTAAACTCAAGGGGAATAACTCTCTTAACTCGACGCCCACTCACTGCTCAACGAGCACGCATCAAGTTAAACTCTCCAGAGATGAAACTCATATTAACAATAATTCATCTCGTGTTCTCTTCCAATTGAGTGACCCTTGAAATATACGAGAAACTTCCTAAAGTAAGTAGCTTGTAAATATCTTTAAAATAATACTAACAGAATATCTTAAAAATATTTTCTGATGTTGCTGTCATCGTGAGCAATATCGTTAAAACAATACTGTAACTAATTATGTTTATATCACAGCACTGGTCAGTATAATTCTAATGTTGACCTCTACTGACATTGGGTGACATGTGGACTGTTAAGTTTCCTCTGGAATAACCAACGATAATAATAGCTATTTCATCATTACAGTAAGTTTCTACAAATACATCTTAGTGTTTGCCATTTGACCATGAGATAAAAGGTGGTTTTTGTTTGACCCATGAAGTTTCTCAATTGGAAATATTATTCTAGGTCAAGAAGACGTTTATTTGATTCAATTTTCCTCAAAATGTTTTAAAATAGGTTCAACACTGTTTGGTCTATCTTTGAAATTGTCTGTTGTTAGTCATTAGTGAAATTGCACACGCAAACACACAATGATAAACACTCACACAAATTATAACAACCACCTTATTTATATACACGCAGTTCAAGTATAACCATCATACACTATACATACGTTACCGTCTTTTCTTTTACCTTATGCTTGTTTCAGCCATTCGACTGCGGTCATTTCTGGGACACCTTTATGAAGGGTTTTACTTAAACACATTGACACCAATATTTATTCTTTTAAAGTTTGATACTTATTCTATTGGTCTCTTTTGCTGAACCACTAAGTTACAGGGATGTCAACAAATGAACACGGACTGTCAAGTAGTGGTGGGGAGGCACAAACACGGACTCATAGACACACACACATGTATATATATATATATATGTGTATGTATATATATATATATATGTATGAGTGTGTATCGTCGTCGTAGTTTAACGTCCGCTTCCCATGCTGGCATGAGTTGGAGGGTTTGATTGAGAACTAGTACCCTGGGAGGCTGCACCAGGCTCCAATCTTATTTGGCAAGGTTTCTACAACTGGATGCCCATCCAAACGTCAACCACTCTGAGAGTGTAGTGGGTGCTTATTATGTGCCACCAGCACATGTACCAGTCAGGTGACACTAGCACGGGTGCCAGTCAGGCAGCATTGGCATCAGCCACGACTACAATTACACTCCGTTCGACAGGTTTTCACAAGCATGGCATATGGCCTGACGATTGAAGGATGCTTTTAAATGGACCAGTTGTGCAACACTGGCATCAACCTATGTCACTTGGCTTGCCGGGTCTTCTCAAGCGTGGCATGACTCCAAAGGTCTTGATTGCTTGTCATTGCCTCTGTGAAGCCCAATGTTCAAAGTTTGGGCTTCACCGCCTCAGCCCATGTCTACATGGGTCTACCTCTTCCACAGGTTCCCTCCACTCATCCATACACATCACATGACTATACCAGCACAGTCATCTCTCTTGCACACCACATCCGATGCTCCTTATGTCCAACTTTTCTCTCAGAGATAGATACACACACACACATACATGCAACACACACACACACATATATACATACACACACACACATACATATATATGTGTGTGTGTAAATATATTTATGTATGTGTGTGTGTGTATACACACACACATCTTAGTGTTTGCCATTTGACCATTAGTTAAAAGGTGGTTTTTGTTTGACCCATGTATACACACACACACACACATATATATATATATACAATATATGAAGATGCAATGGCCTAGTGGTTCAGGTGCTGCATTCACAATCACAAGATCATGGTTTCAGTTCTTGTGTTCTTAGGCAAAACACTTCATTTCACTTTGCTTCATGATCACTTTGTCATCTGGCATCTTCCCTATATGGACAATGTCAATTTAATTGGGGAAGTGGGTTAATGTACAGCGCAAACATTCTGATCACTAATAAACAGATCATCTGTGCAGATAGTTTAGCAAGGAATTGTAGAATGGTCATCCGTCATTTACGACTGGAGAGTTCACCATACATATATACATGTATGCCTACATATTCAGGTTTATACCTGTAATTATTGGGGCCCATACATACACAATACACTACCTAAATACCAATCTTGAGAAATTAGGCTTCTCAAAACCAGAAAGGAGAAAGCTAATTTGAAGATTACAGATCCAGTCCATCACTGGAACTGAAAAATCTATAAAACTTTACAGAAGTTTATCATTTAAATATATATTAGCATGTCTAGATATGCAATTATATACATGAGAATACATACATAAAACAAAACATACAAATCTGCACATATACATACATACAATCGAAAATACCCTGTTGTTGATGTTGAAATTCCAATGAAGGAGCCTTGGATATAGGTTAAAAACTGGCCCTTTCTCTATTGGCAAGAAATCTTGAAATAAAACTGAACAATGACATACACACACACACACACACACCACACACACACACACACACACCACACACACATATATATATATATATATACATATTAATTATAAATATTATTGCAATACAATAGCATTATTTTCCAGCTAAATAAAGCACTGAAAAGTTAGAATTATAAATAGGAAATAGTGGTACAACAAGGCACCAATGTTTGCTGGAAATAGCAGTCAATACTTTTTTCACTGATCTCAGTTCTGTTTATGGTTAGGCATTCAGCCGAATATACTGGCATTGATGTAGTGGATATTTTAAATTTCATCTTCAGTAAACCTAGCTGAAGGAGATTAACCAGATTTATAATAACAAACATATACTGGCAAGTCTGAAACTTGACTCCTAGGTTATCCATTCTGGGTTGTCCATTCGTCCGGTGTTCTTCCCAGAGGTAAAACGAAAATTTTTTACGTTCACCACCCACACACATCTTTGTCTCTATACATTCAGTGAAGCTTTACATAGCATCATACAGTTATCAACTGCTATTTCCAGCAAATATATAAATTGTTTATATATATGTATATATATGTTTCGTTTTTGAATTTGGTTTGCAAGATTCTTTATGTGAGTTCGTGTGTTGAAGCATATTCTGTTGTGTCTGGGGACAGTCATTTTTTTTTTTGTGCCGTATAATTTAACACAGCGGTAAAATTTCCACTTATTTCTTATTTTTATTTTCCTAAAATTTTCATTGCGCTTTGCAACCTTTTCAATATTCTTGACTCTGTCCATAATTTACACTGCGTTCCTTTTTGTTTGTTTGTGCACATGTGTGTGGGCCAGTGTGTGTGTGTGTGTGTGTGCCTATGCATGCATGCATGTATGTATGTATGCATGTGTATATGTATATATGTGTGTATATGCATATGTATATATGTGTGTGTATGCATATGTATATATGTGTGTGTATGCATATGTATATATGTGTGTATGCATATGTATATATGTGTGTGTATGCATATGTATATATGTGTGTGTATGCATATGTATATATGTGTGTATGCATATATGTATGTGTGTGCATCTGTATGTATGTATTCTGCATATTCATGTGCTTGCATGTCCATGTTTGTGTATTTTCTATGTATGTGTGTGTGTAAGCATTTGTTTGTATATGTATGCACCTCTGTCTCCTTGTGTGTGCATGTCTGTGTGCGTGTTTTGCAACTATGTACCATGTTTGTATGTATGGATGTGCATCTCTATATGTGTGGACCTGTGTCCACACATATATGTCCTTGTGTGGAGAAAAGTGTGTGTGTATATATGGTCATATGTTTCAGTCTCCATTTGCATATGTGTGCTTGTCTGTTCTTATAACCTATGTACCTATCCATCTGTATGTTTATCTGTTATATATATATATATATATATATATATATATATATATATAAATACATAAATACACCCCATTTTAGCAAAGCTGAAAAAAATCTTCACAAATTGTTACCCAGAGTTTCTTTTGACCATAATTTTTTGACATCAGTTACTCAATCAGATTGAAATGTTTGTTTGTTGTACTGTAAAGACATATAACATACATTCATATGATTTAATTATTCAGTAATGTCACAACTGTCTGATGAAGAACCACATGAAACCCTTAGTAAGAGTTTGTGAAGACCCTTTCAGCTTTAATGAAATAGTATATTACTCCACCTTTGGTATTCTAATACTATTTTTACCTCTGCCTTTGCTAAGGCAGTCGTGTTTGTTTGTCTACGGACAAGATATCTCTAGAACTGATGGATGGATTCGGATTAAACTTTCAGGGATGTTTGGCCTCGTGACTGGCACGAACTGATTAGATTTTGGGATCAATCTGGTACCAGACAAGGATTCTGGATTATTTTTACTGTTAATTTACTTAATTTTTGAGAGTAGCCTGTTTCATTTTTAGTATTCTCATTTGTGAGAGCAGTCTAGTTTATTTCAGATATTCTCATTTTAAAAATCATCTCTGGCTAATTGTTGAGAGGACGTTGGTGTTGCCTTGGCAGAGGTTTGTGCTCTCTGAGTGCTCTTGCTATTATTATTATTATTATTATTGAGTGAGAGAGCAGTGCATGCCATCAAAGTGACACTGGGGTAAAATATACGAAGCCCAGTATACCCATCATGACTACCCGTCTGATAAGGGTACACCAGGCACATGCATCACAACCATATGTGCGCGACATGATGATCTCATATCAAGATAAACAGCACATCACCTTGTAGGTGGGGCCCAGTTAGAATTTTCTTCTGGTCGAGTAACCCATCTTGCTCAAAAGGTCCCTGAGTAAGGGTTGTTTAAGGATGTTGAACGAAACACCCATGTTTCCAGAGGTGAATTATTCAAACCCCAAAGAATTCCTCTCAACACATGGCTATGATACTCCCCCACTACTTCTGCTCGTGATCAGAGATGCACATATCATCAGCCACTAAGGGACATGCTCAACTGGTTAAGGTCAAACAACTGACAAGCAAATCTGTGGTATTGAGCAGAATATTTGCTGTAGCCCATCTTTAATACCAAGACTTATTATTATTAGAACTTTCCTTCACTGGTTTTCTCAGGATTATAAGACTGAAATTATTTAACATCAAGATTAAAAAATCATTTATGTATGGAATAAACCAGGCCCTTTGAGAGTAATTGTAGCAATGAATACAAAAATTTCTTTTATGGCCCCTTTCTTTTCTATGAAAGCTAATCTTCAATATATGCAAGCCATTTCTGAACCTTGAAAATTCTTTCTCTGTCCATCCTGCCCCTTTCTCATAAGCCTTGGAATCAAGTCAATTACATGCTCTACAGTATATTACATAATTTTCTGCAATTTTATATATATATATATTTTTTTTTCCTTTTTAGTATCATTTCTACTGAAGTTTTCTCGACTCACTACTGATATTATTATATTTCTCTTGAGAATCTTCTTTCATTTCCTGTCGTAACCTTTCAACCTCAGTTCTCGTAATTAAACATTAATTCAACTAAAACTTCGACTATCACCTTTGCACTGGCATCACAAGGAATCGCCAAACATTTATTACATCTGTAACCCTTGACATGATCTCAACACAACCTTCACTGCCAAGCATTCAACAATATCACATTACTCAAAGTAAAACAAAACCAAACTAAACCAAAAAAAAAAACATATATCTATGTACACAATTCCCAGCATCAATTTCTGTTAAAGATGACCAAGCTTTTACCAGGAATGGTTAGCTTGGTCAGATTCTTGCACATTAATAAGAATAAAGAAGCAATAATTTGACTGATTTTGTGGAAATGGCTGATGAAAGGCCAACTTATTCTCAATTTTCATGCCATATTATCAGAGAGCTAACAATAAAACATTGGTATTTATAAAGATCCAATTGGAAAATAACCAAATTCTGTCTGAAGAAATAGCAGTGTTAATGTTATTCTGGAGAAAAATAATACATTTTCAACCTGATAACAGTGTACACTTATTCGGAAAATGGTGACAATAACTTCAAGCCCAAGTGATGGCTGAAATATTATAATTTTTATTCTTTTATTTGTTTCAGTCATGCTGTAGCACTGCCTTTAGTTGAACAAATCTATCCCAGGACTTATTCTTTGTAAGCCTAGTACTTATTCTATCAGTCTGTTTTGCCGAACCGCTAAGTTACGGGGACTTAAACACACCAACATCAGTTGTCAAGCAATGGTGTGGGGGCAAACACAGAGACACAAATGCACACACACACACACACACACATATGACAGGCTTCTTTCAGTTTCCGTCTACCAAGTCCGCTCACAAGACTTTGGTTGGCCTAAGGCTATAGTAGAAGACACTTGCCCAAGGTGCCAAGTAGTGGGACTGAACCTAGAACCATGTGGTTGGCAAGCAAGCTATTTTATTTTTAAAATTTTGCCATAAAGGTACGATACAAAGTAGCTTGCGGGCTGGACAAAGACATTGATGAAGTGAATGAGGATAAGGATGATATTAATGGGAGAAGACAAAAAACGCCCACCGATCCTTTACTTCTCTAAGTAAGTAAGCAAGCTACTTACCACACAGCCACTCCTGCCCCAATATCTTTTATTTTTTACTTGTTTTAGTCTTAGAGACCCTAACCATGCCAGAGCACCATCTTAATGAATTATTTTTTTTAGTCAAACTAATCAACCCCAGTATTTATTGTTTTAAGTCTGGTGCTAATTCTATCTTCCCCTTTTACTGAACTGCTAAGTCATGGGGATGTAAACACACCAACAGTTATCAAGCAGTGGTGGGGGACAAACAAAGGCACAATAGCACAACATACACACACACACACACACATACATACATGACACACACACATACATGCCTACATATTTAACCAAATGGTCACCACTTTTAGTTGTCCATAAGCATGTCTGGCAATTGAGCATGCTGAGACCCCCTTTGGTCATGACTGACCATGGGATTGCACCTAGAAAGTTACCCTCACAGGCACAAGTCCAGGCAAAGTTGTTTATGGAAGACCAGCAGTCGCCCATGCATACCAGCCTCCTCTCTTCACATCACCGATGTTATCCAGCTTAGCACCTGTGACATTGCAACTCATTTCTACAGCTGAGTAAACTGGAGCAACATGAAATAAAGTGTTTTGCTCAAGAACACAACACACAGCCCAGTCCGGGATTGAAACTCGCAATCTCATGATCATAAGCTCAACACTCTAACCACTGAGCCATGTGCCTTCACAACTGAGCATGCAACGCTTGGCTAAATTAAATCTTCTTCCAGTACAGACGGTTGGTTGGTTGGTTGGTTGGTTGGTTGGTCCAAAAGGAAACATGGGGGTGATGGTGGCGCTAGTAGTGTGCACAAGAATGCCTCCAAGAAGATGACATTGTGTTTTCAGTCTGCTAGCTCATTGAGAGAACTTGCAGAGCAGCCAGCGTTGATGTGAGTGAAAGAACTATGTGCCGAGAGAGTTCTAAAGTGAAGGAAGGAAAACTCTCTTGTGAGAAATGGCAACTGTCATGGTTTATACAAATGCGAAACCAGAAGCAGATCGAAACATTCCATTCTGATCAATCACAGAGAACGACGAAAAAGATGCAACCACACAAAGTCGACTGAGCCAACTTTGAGATGGAGAAATGTATATTTGCATGTAAGCCAATGTCAGACACAGTGGAGCTGCTACGCTTACATAACTGGTACTCAGTCAGTTGCGATGACAAGGGTTCCAGTTGACCGGATCAACGAAACAGCCTGTTCATGAGATTAACATGCAAGTGGCTGAGTACTCCACAGGCACACGTACCCTTAACATTGTTGTCAGAGAGATTCAGTGTGACACACAATGTGACAAGACTGGCCCTTTGAAATACAGGTGCTTGTCACTTTGCCTGCTGAGTGGACTGGAGCAACATGAAATAAAGTGTGTGCTCAAGGTGACAATGTGCTGCTAGGAATCATACTCACGACCTTGTGATTGTGGGCCAAATACTCTAACCACAAAGCTATGTGCCTTCACACATACATACATACGTACACACACACACACACACACACACACTTAGATAATGCCTCTGTTATGAAATACATTCATAAACACCAACTCAAGGAATACTGGTGGAATATCCCCACCAAAACGTCTGTTAAATGTAAACATAACTGGCTGGGTATTGTTGTTTGGGACAGAGGGGCAAAAGTGTGTGCCATCATAGAGGTCAGCTGCCCTGCAGGTATAAATATCTCTTTGAAAATCAAAGAAAAAGGGGATATCTATAGACAACTGCTTCGAAACCTCCAGCTTCTATATCCAGACTATGAATTCATATTCATACCAATAATAATTGGAGCACTAGGTTTTGTTAGTAAATGCTTAAAGGAGAATCTGGATAAACTGGGATATTCAGAAAGTGAAATCGACCAGCTAATTCATACATTACAAGTGCAATCTGTAAGTTTAACGTCCGTTCTCCATGCTAGCATGGGTTGGACCATGTGGAACAGTAAAAATATACAAGACTTTTCTCAAGTTCCAAATGTGAATTTGTCTGAGTTAACTACATCCCAAAGATGGAGCCTTGTATCTTTGTTGGAAATTGGCTCCCTCCTCAGTGGAAGATTTATAATAATTAAAAAATAGAAGAGACATACGTACATAATGAACTTCCACAGTTTCTATTTATCAGATTGACTCACAAGGCATTGCTCTGAATGGAGGTTATATTATAGGTGATACTTACCCACGGTGCTTGCACAGTGAGATTGAACTTAAGACCACATGGTTGCAAAGCAAGCTGCTTAACCACACAACCATACCAGAAGGATTTATTAAAATGACTATGTCGTTATTTAACCAGCATTTAGAATATTAAATAACATAGAATTTTTATGGAAGATTTTAATTTAGATTGCTTTAAAACAGAGAATTTGTATCGTAGGACTAGGGACAGTTTCAGGCAAGTTGATATTAAAAGAGATAAATCTCTTTCCTCAACTTTCTAATTTCAGATCATTCTAGGAACAGTTTTGCCTTTAATTCCTCTAGTCTTGATAAAATAAATACACATCAATATATATTGGTGCTTAGTTCAATATAACTTGCCCTGTAAAAATGGTTATGCTTAGCCAATGATAAATTATAGGATTTGGAAAACAGCTTACAATAATTTCTCTCAGCTTTTCTAACCATCAGCTGTTGTTTGACTATTACTTGTTGCATTGAAGATATTTATTAAACTGACCCCACCACCACCACCACCTTCTCCCTCTCTCTCTCCTCTCTCTCTCTCACTAATTTCTATGCATGCAACTTATTTTAGCTCTTTTATTCTTCCCAAACCAACACTGCTAGCAAGGAGGCTGAACCATTTGTCCTTCTAAACAGTCTACAAAGAGAATGAATATTGATTTGGGTAAAATTGTTGTCCTCAACACTCTCAGAGAAAATAGCATGTACTCAAAATAGTATGAAGTCCTAATGCCTTCTGACATTCTAAGCAGCATCTGCTTAAAATGTGGAAGACACTCGCAAATGTCATTGTCGATATTAGTCCAAATGAAGCATGACAATATTAATTTCTATATAGATCTGATGCTTGGATGCTGCAAACAATGGATTATATCAAAAATCTCATGACCATGCTTTAACCCTTAATGTAATGATTAAATTTTTGCTGGTGATGTAATATTCAAATATATGCAAATCAGTTCTCACAAACTCTTTATATAAGCCAAGATTGCCTGCCCCCTGCTTGGCACAGCTGCGCCAACAGTGGGGCCATTTCCTACAAACAGAACAGGACTGCAGGGATACAAAGAAAATGTGAACCATGCAAGTTCAGAGTGAATTCTTTGCCTTCAGTCCCAACAGATCACCAGTGCCCAACCTATGGCAGATCCTTCTGAGCATGCATCAGACTGATTGGCCACAGCCAGACAGCCCATGCCACTGCTTCTTCTCCCATGTGATAACCTTGGTCATCATCAACAATGATGGACAAACTAATAATAATAATAATAATACTGGCCTGTAAAAATAGTGTGCTGATTACATAATATGAAATGTGGAGAAACCCAGAAAGTACCTCAGTATCAAAAACAAGTTAGCTCAGTTCACACATATGAAACCAAGTATATTCAATTCCTACACAGTAAAGGTTTTAGGCAAAATAGAGAGTTTGTGGCCAGAGGAAATATCACAATAAATGTATCCATTAGAAGAATGGAATGGTATTTACTGGAATGACAATGAAGATTACAAAGTCCACTGGTTTAGAGACAGCATGGGCAGGTTTAGAGAGGGCGCGAGCCAAAACTATGTGCCCTTTGCCCTCCATTGGTCAGTTGTAGTTTAGACAGTGTTACATGACAGTTAGTTGGTGCTGGCTGTTGGAGCCTACTAATGTGTATTTCAGGGGAAATTTGGCAGGATGGACATTTGTTGATGCTGTATCAAAGAAAGCAAAGAACAAAAGGAAAAAGGGAGAAAGAAATAATGCAGTCAACACCAGAGCTGAAGACACTTCCAAAAGAGGGGGCCTCACTACGTCGAAAATGCTAGAGGAGTAGGGGCTGAAACTGGACATGGTTCCTCTTGATGATGTCTTTAACCACTGGAGCTGTTGAGGTAGTGAACCAAGAAACATGGTTGGAATTCCTTAATCAGTTGCTTTCTGATCAGATTCAAGGGCATAAATATGAAATGCATGTCTACATGTGACTGAATCTGTTGCCACATGGAAAGTTTCCCCTGATATGTTTAATGACTGTTGTTTACTAATAGATATACTTGATACAGCGAATCACTCTTGGTCTGGACTTCAAGGCATATATCAGAGGTTTATGGTCTGTGTGAATCAGAGGTTCCTAACCTGAATCCATATGACCCCTGGAGAGGTCATACAAGAAAAATAGTAAACTGGTGGGGGGGGGGGCACAGCAGTATTTTAAGGGTCCATGAAAAGTTTTGATTTAAATGTATTTAAGAAATAGCTATGCTTCCTTCTCTAATATTATACATAGATGAAAGGCAGCAAGCTGGCAGAGTCGTTAACATGCCAGACAAAATGCTTAGCAGCATTTCATCTGTTTTTATGTTCTGAGTTCAAATTCTATCCAAGCCGACTTTACCTTCCTTTCAGGGTCAGTAAAACAAGGACCAGTTGAGAACTGGGGCTGATGTAATCGACTTAATCCCCCAACCCCATCCGGAAATTGCTGGCTTTGTGCCAACATTTGAAACCAATATTATACATTGGTCAACCTATACAAGTGAATGAGTGAATAACAAAATAGGAATTGTGAAAGAAGTAGATTTTAAACATTGAATGGCTATGGGGGTCCACCAGAATGAAATAGTAATCAAAGGCACAGGCATGGCTGTGTAGTAAGAAGCTTGCTTCCCAACCACATAGTTCCGAGTTCAGTCCCACTGCATGGCACCTTGGGCAAGTGTCTTCTACTATGGCCTCGGGTTGACCAAAGCCTTGTGAGTGGCTTTGGTAGACGGAAACTGAAAGAAGCCTGTTGTGTACCTTCCGAAGACCCGGCAAGACTAGTCAGTCCACCTGTGCATACCTTCCTTCTTGTGACACTTGTGAAGACCTGTTGAGGCAAGTGAAAATCAAATCAAATCAAATCAAAATAGATGAACATCAATGGAATTTGTATCTTTGTGGTACCAGTGCCTGTGGCACACAAGAAATCCATCCGAACGTGGCCGTAGTCAGTACCGCATCGACTGGCCATCGTGCTGTGGGCACATAACAAACACCATCCGATCGTGGCCGTTTGCCAGCCTCATCTAGCACCTGTGTCGGTGGCACATAAAAACACCATCCGAAGACCCGGCAAGACTAGTCAGGCCATATCCCATGGCCCCTACCTGGGACGTAGTCAGTCCACCTGTGCATACCTTCCTCCTTGTGATACTTGTGAAGGCCTGTTGAGGCAAGTGAAAATCAAAATGAAATCAAAACAAATCAAATCAAAATAGATGAACATTAATGGAATTGTATCTTTGTGGTACCAGTGCCGGTGGCACACAAGAAAACCATCCGAACGTCGCCGTAGCCAGTACCGCACCGACTGGCCTCCGTGCTGTGGGCACGTAACAAACACCATCCGATCGTGGCCGTTCGCCAGCCTCATCTGGCACCTGTGTCGGTGGCACATAAAAACACCATCCGAAGACCCGGCAAGACTAGTCAGGCCATAACCTGTGGCCCCTACCTGGGACGTAGTCAGTCCACCTGTGCATACCTTCCTTCTTGTGACACTTGTGAAGACCTGTTGAGGCAAGTGAAAATCAAATCAAAACAAATCAAAATAGATGAACATCAATGGAATTTGTATCTTTGTGGTACCAGTGCCGGTGGCACGTGGCACACAAGAAAACCATCCAAACGTGGCCGTAGCCAGTACCGCATCGACTGGCCTCCGTGCTGTGGGCACGTAACAAACACCATCCGATCGTGGCCGTTTGCCAGCCTCATCTGGCACCTGTGTCGGTGGCACATAAAAACACCATCCGAGCGTGGCCGTCTGCCAGCCTCGTCTGGCACCTGTGTCGGTGGCACATAAAAAAACACCATCCGAGCGTGGCCGTTTGCCAGCCTCGTCTGGCACCTGTGTCGGTGGCACATAAAATCACCCACTACACTCTCAGAGTGGTTGGCGTTAGGAAGGGCATCCAGCTGTAGAAACACTGCCAGATCTGACTGGACTGGTGCAGCTTTCGGGCTCCCCAGACCCCAGTTGAACCGTCCAACCCATGCTAGCATGGAAAGCGGACGTTAAATGATGATGATGATGATGTTTGTGCCTGTTTGTCACCCCCACCACCGATTGACAACCAATGTTGGTGTTTACATCCCTGTTACTTAGCAGTTCGACAAAAGAGACCAATAGTATAAGTACCAGGCTTACAAAGAATAAGTCCAGGTGTTGATTTCTTTGACTAAAAGGCAGTGCTCCAGCATATCCACAGTCAAAATGACTGAAACAAATAAAAGAATAAAGGGGTTTGTAGATAAAAAAAAAAGGGTTGAGAACCACTGGTGTAAATAGTGGAGGTGCATTGTCCACATTTAGATGGCATCATCCACATTCGGATAGTGCTTTTTACATGCTACTGGCACAGGAGCCAGTTAGAGCAGGGTGGGGGAAGCTGGCATCGACCGTGTTCGGATGGTGCTTTTTATGTGTCACCAACACAGGGAGCCAGTCAGGCGGATCAGGCAACAACCCATTCATGAATCGTTCTTATTGCGTGCCACCAGCATGAGTGCCAGTCAGGAGGCACTGGCATTGGCCACAACTACAATTTCCATTTGATTTTGATTTTACTTGGCTCAAGCACGCAATGTCGCCTGATGATTCAAGTGAACAGGATAATTCCCTTCAATGGTATTAGGCTAATAATCCCTGTGTCTGTTCCTGAAAATGTCAGTGAGCATTTGTACAGCCCCAGTAGAGTTAAGAACGAATAGCATCAGAAGTTAGTAATGCCAATAAACATCTCAACACATAGAAGAAATTCTTGAATGACTTTAATTTTCTCATCAGTGGATGAATACTTTCTTGGATCAAAGAATATCTGCAACATTGTCCCAAACAGGCACTTAAATTAGTGAATATGCTGTACCCAAACAGTTGATCAAAGGATCATCAAAGATTTCAGCATAAGAAATGCCACTTGGTTTTAAGTATATACAACAGAGACCACAAAATGCCAAGTGCTTTGGATTTTCTTGAGTACTATATATATATATATATATATATATACATACATACATATATATATATATATATATATATATATATATATATATATATGAAGTTGGTGACCAGTTGTTACTGGAATGACAAATTATGTCAATCTTAAGTGTATGAATTATTATCTATTTCGCAATGTTCAAACTGAACAAGGTGTCAAGGATGAAGTAACTATGCATGTTATTCCATTGTTACTGCATTCTAGTCATTCAATGCAATGCCTGGGTTATTCATGAAGAAAGGTGTCGTTCTGTCATGACATTGGTTTCAATGTAAAAGGGCCAACTGAAGTTGTGTGTGAATCGATTCCTTTTAAAGTAAGGCTGAACGTGGAGTCAGTCAATAAAGTGATGGCACTCAATATTCATCAACAAACTAAATTATTCAAGAAAATTATCTCTAACTAGCATTATGACCCGTCGTTGCCGGGTCATAGTGCTAGTGCATGTATATATGTGTATATATATATGTACCTATTACATGTACATCTATATATATATATACATCTACACATAAAATACAAAATTCAAAGTTATATCTTGATATCGCTAGTGATAACAATACTCAAAATATATAACAGACTGGAATTGTAGGCCCGTCTTTTGCAATTTTGATCAAATTGTATCTTGTCCTCCCTCTTGTATAGAAGTGTGGCTACAATCCAGCCTACCTCTACTTCTGGGGGGACATTTAAAATTTTTATCCGGGACGTCCTACGTCCCAGATATAAAGGTGAAAATAAAATATTTCCACTTTGCAAGGTTTGAGTCGAGTACTCTCTTGCACGCTCCGTTGACTCAAACCTTGCTTCTGTTGTGGCGAATTTACCGCCTCTGGTTAGATATCTTTCATAGTCGCACCAAGACACTTTTCGATGGTGCTTTCCTCCAGGTGTTCAAATCTTTTTTTCTTCTCTACATTGTATACTCTATAGACAGTAGTCTTTTCTTTAATTTAATTTTTTATTTCGTTTGGTGGTGTTATCCTAGATTCACCGTCTTTGTCGGTGATCAATCCGAAATAGGTTTGTATTTCTTCCATTTTAATTTTGATGAGTTCACGCCCGCCAACGGCTGCAGCGAAATTCATTTTTGGACTTTCTTCTATCGAAGGCATTCTAACAAAAATGCTTCCGTGTAAACGGTGAAAATATTGTCAATTTCCCCAAACAGGGACACAATTCAGTTTTTAAGCAATAAACAAAGCTCTTTCTCCCAAAGGGGGAGGGTTACAGTTTACAATTATTTAACAAAGGCAGCACAACAACGTTTCCCTTACGAGGAACCAACAAACATGATAACAATAGTTAAACAGTAATAATAATAACAACAAACCTTACGGTAAATCAAAAAGCAGTACGCAGTTGAAGCTATAGTCCTTTATGTATAATAGTCCATCTGGACTATTCCATTTTTGCACACTAATTTTATTTTTAATTTATTCCCATTCATGTAAAACCACTTAAGTTCAAGTCATTGATGCAGTTTTATACCAATTGCTATTTTTACTTTTGTTATGTTGCGATTATATTATACTTTAGTTTGATTTTAATTATTACTTACTACATATAATTCAATTGTTATTATTATCTCTAATTTTTATTGTTAAAGTGAAAGCATCTGACATAAAATAGAGAAATGTTTTTGTTTCACTTTTAACACGTAATACTGAAATAGTGGAGAAGATATGATATTGCTATGGGCTCGCCCTAGGCAAGAAGTTGGACATTTTTTTTTGCCCATGAAACTACATGGGCCCTAAGTAAGGCATGTGTAAAATTTGAATGAAATTGTTTGTGTAGTTCTCAAGTTTTATGGAAACACACAGACAGACAGACAGACACACATTCTCGGTTTTATATATAGAGAGATAACAAGTGTAAGCAACTGAGAAATTATCAATATCTGCAGACATAGACATAGCTGTGTGGTTAAGAAGCTCACTTTGCGACCTTGCAGTTTCAGGTTCAGTTCCATTGTGCAACACCATAAGCAGGGTTTTTTACTATAGCCCCAGGTCGACCAATGATTTGTGACTGAATTTGGTAGGTGGAAACTGTATGGAAGCACTTTTTATATATAGATTTACATACATCATGGTGCTGGTGCCACATAAAAAGCACTGGTGATGGTTCCATGTAAAAAGCACTTGAGTTGGTGTCACATGAGAAGCACAAAGTACACTCTGTAAAGTGCTTTGGTTTCTACAGCATCCAGCTGTAGAAACCAAAGTACTTGCTACCAGCACAGGAGCCAGTCGGGGTGGGGGTGGCTAGCTTTGCTTGGTTTCTACAACATCCAGCTGTAGAAACCAAGCCAAACCAACTATGGAACTTGGTGTGCCTCCTGGCATTGCCAACTCCTGTCAAACCAACCAACCAATGCCAGGATGGAAAACATGATGATGATTGTGTGTCTTTGTGTTTGTCTCCATGTCCAATTGCTTGACAACCACTGTTGGTTTGTTTACATTCTCGTAACTTAGAGACCAGGGGAATAAATGTCAGTCATGAATACTGGGATTGATTTGTTTCACATTGCTGCAGTCCACTCAGCCGGTAACAATGATGAATCCTGCAACTGACCAATGTCCCATCCAGGGAGAGGGTATATATGCCAGAGAAACCAGGAAACTAGCTCTATACTGCTTATGGAGTTATGTGGATGAACCAATTTGGAAGGAAACAGAGTTTTACTCTGTATTTAGTGAAGGCATATGGCTCAGTGGTTAGAGCATGGGACTCACAATCATGAGGTAGTGAGTTCAATTCCTGGACTGGACAGTGTGTTGTGTTCTTGAGCAAGACACTTTATTTTATGCTGTTCACTCAGCTGTAGAATTGAGTTGCGATGTCACTAATGCCAAGCTTTATTGGCCTTTGACTTTCTTTTGGATAACATCAGTGGCATGAGGAGGAGAGGTTGGTATGCATGTGTGACTGCTGGTCTTTCATAAACAATCTTGTCCTGACTTGTTTCTAGGAGGGGAAATTTCTAGGTGTAGTCCCATGGTCATTCATGATTTAAGGGAGTCTTTACCCTTTTCTCTGTAATTGAGAAAATGGTAGGATTTTCACTTCAGCTCCTGTTTTGGCAAAAAGAAGAGTACTGGTTATCTTAGCTGTTACATGAAAAGGGAGGCTAGATGAATCCCTACTAGAAAGATTTGTTGTTACTAATCTCAGACCGGTCTGTTTTCTTTTGTTTGAAGAAATTTGTTTCATGTGTGAACAAGAGGTGACACACTTTCAGAAATTCTCACCAAACTACCAATGCTACCAGTACTGTGGTTCTTCATGCCTGCTACTTTTAGCTGAGCTGAGTTGTGGGTACTTGGACATACCACATCTAACACACAGAATGAGCAATGGGAGCTACCAATTCTGCCTGTGATGGGTGGTGTAGAGGTAAATGTTGGTGACACTTCCTCCCTCCCCCTATTCTATGAAGGAAAAATGTAAAGAGCTCCCCACTGTCTTGTTCAACACTTCGGCTAAATACTCAACAGTATCAGTGTCTTTAGCTAATGTAAGAATGGGACATGCATTTGAAAGTGGCTATTAAAAAAATAGTTGTTTCATGAGACATCCTTCAAGATAGTGACATATCTTGTGCAATCACTGATGTGGTTTGTAGTTACCTAGCTCTTCTGAGATGCAAGTGATGTAACCATTTCTATTGAAATGAAGACGTACATTAAAAGAACCAGTCCTTTGGGCTGGTATAGCGCTCAGTAGGTAGTGGAGTATTGAGTGACCACTCACCATTGTGGTTATCTTTGGTTGAGGAGAAAGTATAGTGTAGAAAAATCATGACTGACAAAGTGTTGTGCATTACAAACTCTACTTTCACTTTTTAAAAACTAGATGGTGAGATTGTTAAACTTGAATTGGAGAAAGATTGAAACAAACTGTTGCTTGAAAATATGAAATCTTAGCCTTTACTAATGCACTCTGAAGCATATCGTCCAGAACAGAGACATTATGTAAACCTAATAATTAACCTAAGAAAGTTTAAAATACATTGACCTCAAGTAGGAAATAGTTCAAGTAAATCTTAAACCATTAAACTATCACATGAAGTATCATGTCACGGTCAACAATGTACAATATAGTTTATTGTATATATTTTCTGTCCACCACTAAAATGCTTGTAGTTGTTTAAGTAGTATGGTTGAATCTAGTCCAAGTGACATGAGGTTGTCATAAACAGAAATTTCCAGTCCAATATTATGAAATGTTGATTACAGTATTGTCACTATTCAGGATGTAGACGTAAAAACATTGATAAATAGTAAATGAAATGGTGTTCAGTTAAAAGGAACAAAATCTAAAATAGTGATGTTAGATCAATTACCAAAAAGGAAAAAATATATAATGACTAAAGATAAATGGTTTCAATACTTCCAGAAGAAATAGTGTGAATTCACAAGTATATTTAATCCGACTTAGACTGGTGGGAAACTCTAGGAAGAAAAACAGTGTATATTTGTGCAGTGAAAATTCAACTCGTTGCTATTATGCAAAAGTGTCGTAAATCCGAAACATTGCTTTTTCAGAAAACGTAAAACTAGTTTCACCATTCTGTAGCAAAACCGTTGTACTATACACTAACAATTTTTGATATCTTGGCATCTGAAGCAGCTGGAGATACGATAGTTGACCAAAAGAATTGGTTATTGCAAACAAAAATAAATATTGAAAAAAACGCATTTGGTCAAATCTGGGCATACGACAGTTTAACATAATAGCAACGAGATATATATATATATATTTGTGTGTGTCCTTTATTTGAAGAATATTTGCAGAGTCATAAGTTTGGTTCGTCTCTATACAACCATCAAAGAACATACAGAAAATACTTATCACTCATTGATTGAATGACTCTCCACTAATTCATCGTCATCATTATCACCATTTTGACATCCTCTTTTCCATGCATTCATGGGTCGGATGAAGTTTACTGAGGCAGATTTTCTATGGCCGGATGCCCTCTCTGTCAACAACTTTCACCTGCTCCCAACTGAGGTAATACTTCCCACATGGCCAGACATCTTCTCCCAGAATATTGAAGATGAATAACACTGCTTGTATGAGAGTGACAATCATTTTACAACTATCACATGATATCAAGACAAGGAGATACAAGCATACACAGGCTTCTTTCAGTTTCCGTCTTCCAAATCCACTCACAAGGTTTATTTGACCTGAGACTATAGTTGAAGATGTGGAGGTCCATGGCTTAGTGGTTAGGGTGTTGGACTCATGATTGTAAGTTTGTGGTTTCAGTTCCTGGACCAAGTGATGCATTGTGTTCTTGAGCAAGACATTTCATTTCACGTTGCTCCAGTCCACTCAGCTGGCAAAAATGAGCAATCTGTGATAGACCAGCATCCCATCCAGGTAGGGAATATATATGCCACTGAAACTGGGAAACTGGCCCTTATGAGCCTGACATGGCTCAAGAAGGAAACATTTTTCGTGATGGACTGGCATCCTATCTATGTGGGGAATATATATATGCCACTGAAATCAGGAAACTGGTCCTTATGAGCCTGATATGGCTCGCAAAGGAAACATTTATTTATTATCATTATAGTTGAAGACACTTGCCCAAGGTGGCATGCAGTGGGACTGAAACTAGAACCATGTAGATGGGAAACAAGCTTCTTACCACACGGCTGCACTTGTGTTTGTTTATTACTTCAGTGGTAACTAAAACAATTTGCCCCTATCCAATAAAATAGGGTCAGCCAGTTTGTAACAATCAATGCAGGAGATGAAATGCTGATTATGTAGAGAAGTGGAGGTTGGCATTGGGACCAGAAGTGAGGGGAAGTGACATCATGTCCAGAAGTGGAGCATTTGAATAGCCTCTTTCTTTGTCAGGATGTTAAGGTGAAGAGGTGCCTGGTGAGGATCTCGGAGGAATTAGCTTCTGGCCAAAGGTTGGTGTAGTGTACATACTCTCTTTACTCTTTTACTTGTTTCAATCATTTGACTGTGGCCATGCTGGAGCACCACCTTTTAGTTGAGCAAATTGACCCCAGGACTTATTCTTTGTAAGCCTAGTACTTATTCTATCAGTCTCTTTTACCGAACCGCTAAGTTATGGGGACGTAAACAAACCAGCATCGGTTGTCAAGCGATGTCGGGGGGACAAACACTGACACAAACACATATACATATATATATACATATATACAACGGGCTTCTTTCAGTTTCCGTCTACCAAAGCCACACACAAGGCTTTGGTCGGCCCGAGGCTATAGTAGAAGACACATGCCCAAGGGCCATACAGTGGGACTGAACCTGGAACCATGTGGTTGTTAAGCAAGCTACTTACTACACAGCCACCTCCTACGCCTACATGTGTAGGTATGAGCAATGAGTTCTGCTGATCCTTGTGAAGCAAAGCTGGATACTCTGTTCTTATTTCATCTCGGAGTGGGTTCTTATTGTTGCCTTTCGTTCTACAGATTATTAAGCGTGTAACCAACCATATCTTGTCTACAAACATTAAAAATTCACAATATTTACTTTAACATGATAAAGTCACAATAGCAAACACTTTAATCTTTCGCTTTCTGTAAGGATCTATTCCGTTCTGCTTTGTGAAGGCACATGGCTTAGTGGTTAGGGTATTTGGCTCACAATCGTAAGGTTGTGAGTTCGATTCCTAGTGGTGCAATGTGTCCTTGAGTAAGATACTTTATTTCACGTTGCTCCACTTCACACAGCTGGCAAAAATGAGTAGTACCTGTATTTCAAAGGGCCAGCCTAGTCACATTCCATGTCACGCTGAATCTCCCTGAGAACTACATTAAGGGTACACATCTGTGAAGTACTCAGCCACATGCATATTAATTTCATGAGCAAACTGTTCCATTGATCAGATCAACTGGAATCTTTGTCATCGTAACTGACAGAGTGCCATTCAATTCTTGTGGGAACATGGAAAGATATGACCCATTCCCAAGAATGCCTTTAACTGTACCAGCTACCATCCTTTCACTCTGATTTCCAATCCTGCAAACACAATGGAAACAGCTGTAATTACCCATCACATTTATCTTCTTGAGTCTGTTTTCCTTTTCTGTGGCTGCCAGTATGGTTTCTATGCAGTCAAATCTTAAAGAATGGAGGCACGTGGCTTAGTGGTTAGGGTGTCAGCATCATGATTGTAAGATTGTGGTTTCGATTCCTGGACCAGGCGACGTGTTGCGTTCTTGAGCAAAACACTTCATTTCACGTTGCTCCAGTCCACTCAGCTGGCAAAAATGAGTAACGCTGCGATGGACTGGCATCCTATCCAGCTGGGGAACACACACACCATAGAAACTGGGAAACCAGGCCCATGAGCCTGGCTAGGCTTTAAAAAGGTGCATTTATTTATTTTTTTAAATCTTAAAGGACTAGCTTTCCTATAGTATTCAATAGTGACCTAGCACCCTTGAGAAGGTCAGCCCTTGCAAAGCCATTCTCAATGTCTTTATAAGAATATTTCAGCCAAGCTACCTACCTACAGGGTACATTTGTCTCTTATCTCTTGGATCGGCAGGTTTTGGCTATACTTCTCATTTGCAGTATGTCAATGGAGCTCTATCTAACCTACATTCTAACTGAAATTTGGTGTAACGTAAGATTCAGCTGTATCTTCAATACCATAGTATTTGATGGGAAATAAGATGCACTTCTTTATTAAAAGAATGTCTCAAAAATCATCCCAAGTTGGGTCGCCCTTTAGATTTTGTTCAAAAATTTTTTTTCCTAATTATGCTTTACTGAAATAGCAGTACATCTAATTTACCTGTACATTTTTTATGCCATCAAATATATCTTCTTTTTTTTTTGTTTTTGTATTTGTTTTGAAAGATCCTTGATGTGAATTTGTGTTTTGAAAAAAAAAAAGTGTTTTGGGAGGGTCATTGCACCAATGGTAGCACATGCATAATGACCCTCCCAAGATAGTATTTTTTATAAACATAAATAACAACCAACTTGATGTTACTTTTGACTGCAGATGATACCGTCTTC
Source organism: Octopus sinensis (assembly GCF_006345805.1). Classification (NCBI taxonomy): domain Eukaryota; kingdom Metazoa; phylum Mollusca; class Cephalopoda; order Octopoda; family Octopodidae; genus Octopus; species Octopus sinensis. The sequence continues at coordinate 43,481,956 of NC_043006.1, forward strand.
CATCTGCCACATGCACAGCTCAAGCCAAACATGTACTGTTTCAATAAACAGAGACCTTGAACCACACTTTCTATTGGTGACATGCCAATTAGTTCTTCAGTGACACCAAGACGTAACGGTTATGCATATCATGGAAACAATCTTGTAGTGATCCCTTCATACACATGAACAACACACAGCTACTAAGACACTAAAAAATCTTACAATCTTTGATGATCCATCCTACTGACCTCACATATATCAGATTGCCAAAGATCCCCACAGCTCAAAAGATTAGGCTCCTTCTTTATGAAGCAAATATTCCAGCCCTGATCAGTTTGATTCACGTTGGGGCATTGATCATAAATATGAGAAGGTGCTGCTAAGTTGTATGTGTCCTTTTATTCTTTTACTTGTTTCAGTCATTTGACTGTGGCCATGCTGGAGCACTGCCTTTAGTCGAACAAATCACCCCCCCCCCCATGACTTATTCTTTGTACATCTAGTACTTATTCTATTGGTCTCTTTTGCCGAACCGCTAAGTTACGGGGATGTAAACACACCAAAATTGGTTGTCAAGTGATGGTGGCGGGGACAAAAAGACACACACACACACAAATATATACATATATATATATATACGATGGGCTTTTTTCAGTTTCCGTCTACCAAATCCACTCAGAAGGCTTTGGTCAGCCCAAGGCTATAGTAGAAAACACTTGCCCAAAGTGCCATGCAGTGGGACTGAACCCGGAACCATGTGGTTGGGAAGCAAGCTTCTTACTACACAGCCACTCCTACACCTATATATATATATATATTATATATATATATATATATATATGAATTATTTTATTTTATTTATTAGGGAATAAAAATTCCGTCATCACAGGGATTCAAATAAAATGAATTATTCTCAATGAGGAAATATGTTATTTAGAGATAGCAGTCCCCATCATCACACCGTATAAAAGAATTTTATTTTAATACTTACTACTGATTTCTAAATTTCTCTGCTATACGTGTTTCTTGAGGTTCTTTTACCGTTCCTTAAGCACACAGTGTTTTTAGAGGAGCATTTCTTAAAACGCAACCCCAAGCGTCAGGCCTCTAAATAACTTGATTATAATTCAATACCAAATTCTATATTTTAATTTTTTAACAGATAAATATGTGTATGTGCAAATAATTAAATATATATAAATAAAAATATTACAAATTAACCATTGTTTATACACCAACAAACTACAAAAGCTGGTTCATAAATATACTGCTTCTTCTTTCTTTCTCTCTCTCACTTATCCCAAAATCTTCAGCTCTTTTGAACAAGCAGACGATGTACATTCTCTTGCCAAACTAGAAATTCATCCATGCCCAAGATGTATTAATTTAGAGAAGTTAAAACTAAACAATAACCTCGTTAATCTCCCTAATCGGAGGAGGCTACAAAGTTTCTGGGCTCTAACCCCCACTATTTTTATTAGACAATAAGACAAAAAAAACAAAACAGGAAGTTCATAAGTAAACCTTTTCAAAAATGTAAATCCCTATCAAAACAATGAAAGCCAATCTGTAGTTATCTTAAAGGAGTTGTATTAATTAATTGTGTGCAGGATGAGAAGTTGGTTCTGGCAATAAGAGCTAAGTTCTGCACTGATGAAGATAACAGATGGGATAATTTAGGCATTGTAGACAGAATTCTTGGTATCTAATGAAGAATATCTGTTTCGTAGCAGATGACTGCATTTGGCAAGTTCAATACACGCTTGATGAACATCTGTAAAGTGATAAATATAGAGATACAGTTCTATATTTAAGAGATGAGGAATTATGTACATTATTTACATTTGACGGATATTCATCCTCATCTTGTTAACACGACATTTCGGCTGATATACCTTCCAGCCTTCTTCAGGTGTCTTGTTGGATTCTCTTTCTGTCATCATCTCTGGTTATTTTTCTAAGTAATGAAGATAACCTCTCTTTGATTTCATTATTTAGTTGATGAAGAAGGCTGGAGGGTATTTCAGCCGAAGCGTTGTGTTAACAAACAAGATGAGGACGAATATCTGTCAAATGTAAATAATGTAAATATAGAGATTTTGAACAGAAATGGTACTTGGTGGTACTTTGAAGATAGCAAATGAGATAGATGAAGCATTGTAGAAAGAATTCATAATATCTAAGGATAATTATCCATTTTGTAGAAGATGACTGCAAAGGATGATTACAGTACAGGAGAGTATGGTGTATGATGGAGTACTAGAATGGTACTCAGAGGTACTTTGTACAAATGAAGATAGCAAATGAGATGGCCAAAACAATGTAGAAAGAATTCCTGGTAGCTAAGGAAGAATATCCATTTTGTAGCAAAGGATAACTATAATATGACAGAGTATGGACTAAGATTGAGCACTGGAATGGTTTCTGCAGATTCCTTAACCCTTTTGTTACCATATTTATTTTGGAATGCTCTGTGTTTCTTTCAATTAATTTTAAATATGACAAAGAATTTAGTAAAATAACTTAGTTACCATTAAGCTAATGTTAGGAACATAAATTGTGACTAAGGGTTGGTGGAAGATTTTAATTCAAAACTTATGAAAACAAGACATTTGTATTAACAGAGGGCGCATGGCTCAGTAGTTAGAACGTTGAACTTGTGATCGTGAGGTTGTGAGCTCGAATCCCGGACCGGGCTGCATGTTTTTTTCTTGAGCAAAGCAAGACACTTTATTTCCCGTTGCTCCAGTTCACTCAGCTGTAGAAATGAGTTGCGACGTCACAGGTGCCAAGCTGTATCGACCTTTGCCTTTCCCTTGGATAACACTGGTGGCGTGGAGAAGGGAGGCCGGTATGCATGGGCGACTGCTGGTCTTCCATAAACAACCTTGCCCGGACTTGTGCCTGGGAGGGTAACTTTCTAGGTGCAATCCCATGGTCTGTGTCGTGTCTAAAGGGGGTCTCAGAATGTATTAACAGAGCCAGAGACTGTTTCAAGCGGATTGGTATCAAAAGGGTTAAAAACATCCTGGTGACTTTAACTCTTCTGTTACCATATTTCTGTTGAGATGCTCTGTGTTTCTTTCAATTAATTTTAAATATGACAAAGAATTTAGTAAAATAACTTAGTTACCGTTAAGCTAATGTTAGGAACATAAATTGTGACTAAGGGTTGGTGGAAAATTGTAATTCAAACCTTATGAAAACAAGACATTTGTACTGCAGAGCCAGAGGCGGTTTCAGCCGGATTGGTATCGAAACGGTTAAAAGAGGTGAACTTAGCACTGCAAACTTATGATTCTATCATCAGTTTTGCACCAATAACACTTCTTATACTGCTATGGCTATTTTCAGTTGGTTAGATCGATTCATTTGAAATTCAAACTCCCTAACTGAAGACTCAACACAGCAGTCAAACAAGCGCCCTATAGACGAGGCCAGATTTACTCTCTTAAAGCATGGTAAATACAGAAAATAAAAACCATACTGACAATGTTGCAAGTCGTTCAGACGTATCCTTTTCCGATTATATTGAATGTCACCTGCATGAAATACACTATGAGGCTAATTGAAAGTTTCACTCCACTTATTCAGTGCCATATTCACATTTGTCAGATGAAACAGATTCATGTACAGTTTTCATTCAATTATTTTCAGGTGAAAATAGAGAATAGAAAATTTTATTAAGATAGGTTAATTCCATTCTATAAAAGTTTCTCTCGATGGGAGGATACATATATCTGTGTGTATGTATGTGTGTGTATATATATATATATATATATCATGTCTATATATATATATATATATCATGTCTCTATATATATATATATATATATATATATATATATCATGTCTATATATATATATATTATATATATATATCATGTCTATATATATATATATATATATATATATATCATATCTATATATATATCTATATATCATATCTATATATATATCTATATATCATGTCTATACATATATATATATATATATATATATATATCATGTCTATACATATATATATATATATCATGTCTATACATATATATATATATCATGTCTATACATATATATATATATATATATATCATGTCTATACACACACACATAAAAGTCCATCTGAAATAAATTTCCTTCTGTATACTGATTTGTGTACAAAATGTTTATACACTCACTTATAGATGGAGTGTATTGTAGAGATCTAGCTTAACACATTTTCAAATAGACTTCTTCTTGATGGACATACATACACATGCAGTAGATGATGAAGTATCGATATGTAAGATAAGATATACACACACACACATATATATATACATATATGTATATATATATATACATATATGTATATATACAAATATATACATATCTGTATATATGTATATATGCATATATATATACATATGTATATATGTGTATATACATATATCTATATGTATATATGCTTATATATACATATGTATATAAGCTTATATATACATATATACATATGTATATATGCTTATATATATATACATATGTATATGTGCTTATATATATATACATATGTATATGTAAATATATATATACATATGTATATATATATACATATATGTATTTATATGTATATATATATATATGTGTGTGTGTGTGTACATATATGTATATGTGCATATATATATATATATACACACACACAAACATACATCATGCATACATATGCCATGCAACCCAAATCATGAGGAAAGTATTAGTGACCATTTTCTTTTCATTGCAAAACCTGATTAGGAGATGAAACAGTGAGCTGCCGCTGTTGTTGTTCCACAGCTGAGTTTGGCCAGTAATTCATGCTTCACTGACTGACATAGAAGCTAATCTGCAAGAAGCAGAGAGATAGCAAAGCTATCCAGGTCGCTTCCAATTGGGAGATCTACCACCACACATCCACATTATACTGCAAAGCAACAACAACAACATAAACAGCAAACAACAGTAACAAATATAATAAACAACTGATGTAACACAGTTTCTGGTACAGATCACTTTTTTATTTATTTTTTTAATTATTTTTTTTCCATTTTATTAGCGGTATAGGTGGCAGCACTGGTCAGGAATATGGTGGGAATTGTCACAGCTTATGCAGTTCAGCTTTTTTCTATTTTTTATTTATTTTTTTTCTCTTTTCTTCTTCTTGTTGTTGTTCTTCTTCCAGTGTTGTTATTTGTGATTAACTCAGATTAAGATCAGAAATAAAATAAGATTGTGTCACAGTTATCACATTTTCATCTTCCTTGGATTCAATCAAGAGAAACGTTCTGATCCTACAAACCTTTGGGTTTCTTCTCTTTTGCTGTTGATCTTCCCGCACAAGACTTTTATAGATATTCTTCTTCTGGTTATGGGCCTTTTCAGGGAATTTATTTCTTTTTTTATGTTTTTGCAACGATGGAAAGGGATCCTAGCATTTTGAATGGAATCAGATTTACAGTCCTTTTTGCATATAGTCTGACTTTTTACTTATCATACATACATACACATAAAGGTGTGTATATATATATATATATATATATATATGTGTGTATATATACATATAGACATATAAACACACATGCATACACATATATATGTTTGTGTATACATTTATATATATGTGTATGTGTGCATGTGGGATGTGCGCCCAGTATGAAGCTGGGGAGACCATCATTCAAATGAGGACTCAATACATGAGTTAGGTACAGCAGAGCTCATCCTTTCAATGAGTCCAGTGAAAGGGACTGGTCATTATCACTATCATTGGATCTGTTGAAATAGATGAGTTATCTGTAAGGGTTTTCTTGCCACTAACATTATATATATATATGTATATATTTATATACACACACACACATATACATATATATATTTATACATACACATATAAGTTTAGTAGACTCTGAAGAAGCTTAGGAATAAAAAACAATATATATATATATATACACATATATATATACATATGTGTGTGTGTGTATGTATGTATTAGGGAAGTTGGCATGGAGTAAATAAAGATAAGTAAAAGAAATTCAAACTAAAACTCATGAAGAGAGAAAGAGAGAGTAAGTGTGTGAGAGAAAGTGGAGTGACTAAGAGGAAAAGGTGAAAGTCAAGGAAGATGCAAAAATGAATGGAGTCATGGAAAGAAATGATGAAATTATCAAATCTGAAAACAAATATATAACTTAATATAAAAACTTATCAAAGTTTGTGAAATGCGAAAATCAGGATTAAGATTGATTTAATTTTTCTTTTTTGCTTTGTTTCATTTTGCAAATAACTTTTCTCTTTTTTACAAGATTTTTTAAAATAGTAAAAAAAATTTTTTTTTTTGATATAATATTTTTGCTCAAATGTTGAGGCCTTTGTGTCCCTTGTAAAAAATTTTTTTACCTTTTAAAAAGTTTACAAATTTGCAATGAAAAGCTAAGAAGCTAAAAGAGTCTTAGAACTGATGGTATATAATTCTTTAGTTTTTCTGTTGTTGCTTTGGTTTTGGTTGTCTTGTAATTGGGTGGCGTTACTAATAGAAGCTGAAATTGCTTGGCACATCACACAGAGAAGTTTGTAACATTAAGACAGTTAAGAATAAGAATGTAAAATAATTACATCTAAGAGTCGTTAAAACAAAAAAATTTTTAAAAAAGACGAAATATGTCACTTTGTTGAGGTTTATCTCGTTGACGATTTTTATTTTATTTTGTCCATTTCATTAACAAATATTGCAAATTACTTATATAAGCAGATAGGTGTATGTGTGTATGTAAATGTGTATATGTGTGTATGTATCCATACAAATATCTATGTATGTATGAGTGTGAGAATGTGTGTTGATACATATATGAGTGTATGCGATTGTATGTATATATATATGTACACACACAAACACACACATATACATATATGAATATATCCACCTACACACACATATATATATGTATGTATGTATATTCATATACATGTGTATATATATAATGAATATACATACACATGTGTGTGTGTCTGTGTGTGTATATATATATATATGCATAGATATATATGTATACATATATATATAGATAGGTATACACACACACACAGACATACACAATATACATAGATGCACGTGTGTGTGTGATATAATTCAACTTTGATGAGAAAGAGTCTGAAGGAAAGTAATGAAGAAGGAACAGCAATTAGAAAGAGAGAGAGGGGGAGAGAGATGGAGGAAAAATATAATCAAGTTTCAAATAGAGATATACTTTAGATATAAAGCATCTTTAATCCTTTCTACAAATCATTTGGTTCATAAGAGACCTGTTGAAATATGTATAGAGCTAAGCTGAACTTATGAGGCTTACTTACTGTTAAGTATATTTACCATGTCCCAGTTTAACTAGGATAAAATTAAATTATTGAGACTGGAATTCTATTTAGAAATATGTGGAGAAAAAAAAAATTAATTAAGATTGCCTAATTGATTAAGAAATATTTTTAATATACTTTCAGGGTTGGTTTTGGGAAACAAAATCTGAAGAGAAGATAGAAAATATAGTTTAAACAGTAGCTGATAATATTTCTGATACAAATTTGCTGAATCAAATCAATTTACATGATTTAGCAATACTTATCAAAAATATGAAGGTAAAAAAAACCAAAGTTATACATGTATTTGTACTAGAATGAGATAAAATATAGCAGTTTTATATTAAATTTAATGTAAAGAATATAAAATAAAGACAAAACTATTTTGAAACTTTCTCTCAAGATTTCACATACTACTGAATATTATATCTGATTTTTAGATTTACTTTGAAGACTGATTAATTTAAATTACGAAGGAATTAATCGTACAATTAATTGCGTGTGACGGTCCAGGAAAAAAGGAGTAGTGATTGTAATTATAACCAAAACTTCCTTATGAAAGGGAAATGAGATTTAACTTTGAACAGCTTCAAAAACGAAGATGTTAGGTTGTAAATTCCTTAGGAACAAGACAAGCCAAGGGGAACATTGGCAAAACATAAAAGAACATTTTAAAGAAATTACAAGTATCCTGGCAAGTATAAAACAGCAATTTATTGGAAGGTTCATAAAGCCAGTGTGACATCATCAAAGAAGGCATGACCTATATCAGAAAGCAATAGCTTAAGAAAGGGAAGAAAATAAGAAAACTAACCGACAGAGCAAGGAAATATAATCCAAGAGTTTGTGGGGAAATTTTACTTTGGTCATTTGAAAGATGATTTATATGAAAAATCAGTTACAGTCTTTTATATGTTAAGGACAGGAGAACTTTAGGATGTAATCTATATTCTTTATCTAAAAGAGAATAGAATATTCTTTGAATATGATGGAATTTTTCTTCTTTTTTTTTTCGGAACAAAATATAAATTACAATTCCATGTTATTTTTTATTTTTTATTTGTTGTCTGAATATTTGGAAAATAGAATAGAAAGAAAATAATTGAATTTTGAGCAGTTTTAGTCAATGGCTTCTCTGCAAAGATATGTTGAATTGAGTCAGTGCCACTTTTGAAAAGAGGAGGGCATGGGCCTACTTCATCACCCCCACATCCAGCCTTAAGGAGCTTGAAGGTGGGATAGCAGAGTAACTCAAAACAAGGCACACTAAAACAGGAAAGTTCCATTTTAGCTATTCAAACACCACCTTCTTGGAATATATATATATATATATACATACTCTCATATAAGTGTGTGCATACACATACAGAGAGATACAGATATATGTACTTACATACATACATACACATAGATATTGTGAGCATGTGTGTATCTTCAAAGTTATTTATATGAGTGAGTGTGTGTTTGTATGTATATATATATATATACATACATGTATGAGTATATATACACATATACACACATATAAATGTGTGTATGTATGTATATGTGTGTGTGTGTGCATACTTATATTTATATGCACATACATATAAATGCATGTATATACAGCAACACACACATACACATATATATATATATAAGATATACATAACTCATATACATAATATATATATATATGGACACATTATATGAGTATTATATAAATTCACATATTGTGCATTACATATATTAAATATATTGTTTGCATGATATATATATACTAAATCATATAAATTGATATATGTATATTTTATATTTTTATGCCTCCACATATATATACATATATATACACACACACAAAAATATAGACAAACATGCAATGTACATAAGAAAATACACACAAACATGCATATATATATATATATAATCATGTGTATATGTGTGTGTGCATGTGCGTATGCCTGCATGTGTGAGTAGGGCATGCACAAACGCACACTGGTTCATGCATGCTCACCTACATACATTCTCAGATATACTTATTTTTAAAAGTAAAAGACTGATAGTGACTTCAAAGTCTCAGCTCAGTGGCTTTTCTAAGAAACAAGAATCCAAACTATCAGTCTCTGTGAAAGTAAATGTGATAAGCTGCTTAAATCTACGGAGTGATCCTTCAATTAATGCATGATTCTGTATATATGTATATATATATATATATATATATATATATATATATATATATATTTATTTATATATATATATATTATACATGTACAAATATTTGTATAAATACATATGTGATACTATACATGTACCCATACATACATATATATATATATATATATATACACACACACACACACACACAGATATATATGATTATATATGAGCATAGATATATACACATCCACAAAGATATTTTCATATATATATCACATGGACAAAAACATACCAGTACAAACATACATATTTATAATCTTTAAATACATGCTCTATACATAACACACTGTCATACACACACACACACGTGTATATAACACACACATTTACATTCTCAGGTAAATACGTTTGTGTATGTATGTATATAAATATATATAATGCATATATGTGTATGTAAATATCCTAACACACATAATCACATACATATATATTGCATGGATATACATATATATATGAATACAAATACACACATTAAAATAAGTACACATGTACACATAAATATATTTCCATATATACACACACACATCTACATTCATATACATATATTAATATATATTACAGATTTATTTATATATATATATTACACATTTATATATATATATACACACACATAATGCATATGTTTGTATATACAATATGCAATATGTGGTGTATATATACATACACACACACTATATATATATATATGTATTTATACTGTTATATATTGCATACATAATGTGTGTGAATATATATTCACACACACACACACATACTTATATATACACATACATATATAGACATATATATATACACACACATACATGCACACAGATATATTTATATATATACATATATAGACACACATATATATACACATATATGCATGCATACATATCTGAATATATATATATATATATATATATATACACACACATGTATATACACACATATATACATACACACTCCTATATATATAAATATATATATATATGTGTATGCAAACCATGAGAGAGACAAAGGAGGGAAAAGGGAGTGAGCTTAATAGCTTTGTCCAGAAAAGAGGGCATTCATTTCCTTCTTGCAACAGATTAAAGATATTTTGTAGCAACAGGTTCATTTCAAGTGGCAGTCGTTAGTTGTGGAATTTGGTATGAGGACCTGTACGACCTGAGCGCAAGAGGAAGGGCAGTGAATTATGGGCTGTATCCGAGTCACCTCACAGGAATCATGAGATCACCTTCAACCATGTTTAAAACAGCAAATGAGAGAGAGAAAGAGAGAGTACATAGGTTGAGGGGAAAAAATTCTGGTCTGATATAAACAATAAAGCTGGCATGGAACTACTGGAAGTTACTGTGATTAGGCTGAGAATCAGTTAAATACATTATGTAATGATCAAGTATATGATGAAAATTTAATGATAAAATTGAAAGCTGTGTAGAAAGCGAGTAATATATTTAGGAATTCAGAGAAGTCATTGAGAGACACATGACTGAATAATTCAACCTTACTTATCAAGTACACTCAAATATATGTGTATATATATATATATATTTTACCAATTTTTACCCAGGTACTTTGAAAAATGTTTTCATATTTTTTTGCAGTTACCTCCCTTAGATAACATTTTTTTTGTTAGTTTTTTTTATTTTTAATTAGTTAGAAACTTGGCTTTGACAGGATGAATAAATAGTATGGAAGGACAAAAGTGCAAAAGTATTGTAACTACTAGCAGCTTGCAAAGGATTTCACTATGTCAGCATTGATGAGGAGGATTGGCTGTAAATATTGAGTTACCACTTGCTCCAAACAGCAAGTTGCAGCAACCGTTAATCAAATTAATCAGGGTGTTTAACACTTTGAGGAGGAGTTTTGAAGCATAAATAGTAGACTGTTAAAATAAATGCATTATTAGCCCAGCAAAGTAGAACTTTTAAGAACTGTCTCAAGAGAAGTAAAGAAAATTCCTTAATAATAATAATAATAATAATAATCTTTTACAAAAGCATGATGCTTAAAATTTTTAGGGAAGGGAAAATGGGAACTTGTAACATTCATGCTTTTCTCAAACATTAGATACATAGAAGTAAAGCTGCTCCAACTTCCAGCTGGAAATGGATCTTGGGCCTGGTTTTACTGAGAAAGTTGGTGACTGCATAATAATTAGTTATAATAATAATAATAATAATAATAATAATAATAATAATAATAATTGGTAAAATATTATCTGGAACTGTCCTGACTGGATATACATTTTTTTTTCTTAATAATTCCAACAAATATTTCTTTAAGGATCTCTGCCCAATATATGCCTGGCTGCTTTGTTTCACTAATATTTAATTCAACAACAACAATAATGATAATAATAATCATAACAACCATCTTTCATTATAAATCACTAGATACAGCTCACATGATAACCTAGGTGTGTTACTGTCATCAACATTAACAATATAAAAAAAAATTAGATCATCATGTTATTTTTTTTTTGTTTTTGTTTTTTTTAATATAATTTAAGTATTTAAATATTTTGAGAAGTTTGCACAGAATTCAAACTTAAGAGGGAAGAGAAAAATATATTGCAAAAAAAAAAAACAAAAAACAAACAATTGCCCATATCCTTTCTTTAAAAGATAATTTGTAAGAACTTGTATATATTCATTGTTGATGTTAATACGACTTGTTAACGCTAAAATGTTAAATTTTCTTCTTTTCTTTCTTCGTTCTGCATTAAGTGGCTCTTATCACTTATTTACTGATGGAAGATAATTATTTCACATCATGTATTTTTTTTTTTTTTTTTGCCAGTATTTCGTCAAATATGTCATTATTTTCCTTTCCATTTCAAATCAACTTTTAAAATAATTTCAAACTAAATATGATGATGCTTGGAAAATGAAGAACATGTATATATACATATATATGTGTGTGTGTATATGTATATATATATATTATATATATATAACACATACACGTATATGCATATATATATATGTGTGCATATATGTACTGAAGGGGAGTGGAAGATGGTAAAAAGGGGTTGAAGGGTGGTTAGAAACAAAGGGGGGGGGGGTGAGAGAGGGCCAGTTATTGTAAGGGTGGGAACAACTGGAAAACAAGGGAAAGCTAACAGCTTTGAGCACTGTTCCTCTGGAATACCAAAATCTTTCCAGAGAAACAAAAACAAACAAGAACAAAAATATGGTTTGAAGGCAAAAAAAAAGCAAAAAAGAGTAATAGTAGTATTAGCACTAGTAGAACCAATAAAAATACTTTTTTTTCTTTTTCTTTCTTTCACTAATACTTTTCTTCTATTGTAAAAAAACCCAAAACACCAACTAAAAATACAAATGAAAGAAAAATCTAACACTGAGTAAAAATTGATCAATTGATCACCAATACAGGGGGCTATATATGTGAATCAGTTTTATGGATAATATTGATTAGTCATGATGGTGGTGGCTAGTTGTTTTAGCTCTGGTCACAGTGACTGAACATTTAAAAATATATATTGAAAGATGAAGAGGATTTTCCTCAATTGGGATTAAATGTATACCACATTTAACTTTATAATATGTACATACATATATATATATATATATATATATATATATAACATTTAACTTCATATATATATATATATGTATGTGTGCCTGTGTATGTATGTATATATATGTGTGTGTGTGTATATATATGCATGCCTGTGTATATATTTGCATATATACACATGCACACACACACATATATATATATATATATATATATCATCACCATTTAACGTCCACCTTCCATGCTGACATGGGTTAGATGGTTTGATAGAAAGTGGCAAATCAGAGGGCTGCACCGAACTCTACTATATATATATGTATATATATATATATATGAATATATATATATATGTATATATATATACACACACACACACATATGTACATAGACATAGTGTTGTATACATTTGTGGAGCAAATGAAGGCTATATTTTAGTGAATATATATTCTCAAGAGCTGTGAGATGCTGACTTTGAAAAATCCTATGCGGTGCAGAAAACCTAAACAGTTGAAATTAAGGAGAGAGTGAAAGAATTCTGGGGGGCAGTAAGCAATCGTGTGAATATGAACTCCACCAACTCCAAGAAATAAATCTAAGGATTTACTTTGATGAAAGGCAGGAGGGGAGGGGGGGTAGGGTATATAAAAAAAAAATATACAGGACAAATAATGAGCATGAAGGGTAAACAAAAATTAAATGAAAATTAAAACACATAAAATGTAGACAAATCTTAACATACATATTCTTTTTTTCATTATTTAAAAGAAAAGAAAAAACACAGAAAAAAAACAAGAAAAACTGGGTCAGGAAAAACATTTATTTTGTAAAACATTAAAATTTAGCGCAATAAGGGTTAGTAAATATTTTAGCGTGGTTGTGGTAAGAGTAAGGAGCATTTGTAGGTTTTTTTTTTTCCTAGGTTTTCGGTTTTATTATTTTTTCTTTTTATGCACATGATTTATTTTTTTGTTGCTTGTATTTTATCTTGTGTCAGAGGCAGAGGTGGGGAAGGGTTGGTGGGGGGTGGGAGGGTTTACTTAGAGTAATAAGATTAGTTAAATGTTCTTCTTTTTTTTTTGAAAGGTAACAAAAGAAATAAAGCAGAGGAGACAGGGAGAGACAGTCAATTATTGAACAACCAAATTGCCTTGCTTCAAATTCCAAGACACAACTTAAAGATTACAAAAAAAAAAAACCCAAAAAAAAACAAAGTCTGTCTGTCTGTCTTCTATAATATTTGAAGAAGATAAATAGATGCTGGAAGTGTTCGGTGGACATTTGTAATATATAATATTATCATCACTGAATGCCTTTTCATAGCACACAGTTTTCAAATAATTCACTAATAGCAAAGATATTCTTAAAAAGAACGATAAGAGGGAAGTGATAAGCTATGCCGGACTGGCAACAGAGTGGTGGTGGTGGTGTTGGAGGTGGTGGCGGCGGCGGTGGTGGTGGTGGTGGTGAAGAGAAATATGGGTAACCGGACAAGAAAGTAAAAATATATATATATATATATATATATATATATTATATATATGTATTAAATTAAAAAAATAAAAACAAATGAACAACAACGAAAAAAAAGACAGGTGGGAAAAGGGAAGATGGCAGTTTAAATTGTCCTCAGGAAAATAAGATGACTATATTATGGAATTATAGATCATTGACTTGTCTAATGAAAAGTTATTGGTTTTGGATTTCAGACACAGGTTATCAGCAACTGGAGTTTGGGTTAGAATAGGTATGGGCCTAAAAGACTTTAAAAAGGCAGATTCTTGCCATTGTGATAAAGTAGGCATACCATATTTGTGTGTGTATGTGTGAGTTTGACACACACACGCTTATACATAGCTACATACATATATATCCATACACCAGTATATATGTGGCTATATGTGTATATACATAAAAATGTATACATAAATGTAAAATACATAAATATACATATTAAAACACATGCACACAAATACAGACATTTTCATGTATGTATATATATATATATACATAAATATATATATATACATATATTCATGTGCATGTATGGATGTGTCCATGTTGTGTAAGTATGTGTGTGTGTGCATGTGTGAATGTTTATGTGTGTGAGTGTTTATGTGTGTGTGTGTGTGTGTTAAAGTTGCTGTCTCAGTTGTGTCCAGTTCACCAGTTGGTCAAACCAGGTCTGTTTAAAGTCATGAAGTATATTTGGCAAGATGAGCCAGACCGCACGGATGAGAAGAAAACCTGAAATGATAAGAATAAAACAAAAACAACTTTAGTGTTTAGCTCATCAGAAAATACACATTTACTACTATTTCAATCCTAGCCCTACTATAAACATGCAAAGGATTCATCATCGTTTAACGTCTGTTTTCCATGCTGGCATGGGTTGGATGGTTCGACCGGGTTCTAGGAAAGCAGATGGCTGTACCAGGCTCCAGTCTGATCTGGCAGTGTTTCTACAGCTGGATGCCTTTCCTAACACCAACCACTCCGTGAGTGTAGTGGGTGCATTTTACGTGCCACCGGCACAGGTGCCAAGGGAGGCTGGCAACGGCCACAACCGGTTAGTGCTTTTTATGTGCCACCAGCACGAAAGCCAGTCAAGGCAGCGCTGGCATCGGCCATGTTCGGATGGTGCTTTTTGTGCGCCACCGGCACGGGTATCACAACTACAATTTCCATTTGATTTTTATTTTGATGTACTTGACTCCATAGGTCTCCTCAAGCACAGCAGGTCGCCCTATGATTCAAGGTAAGCACAGCAGGCTGTCCTGCGGCCCAAAGTACTTTGGATGGGCTGGGGCTGCTATGTGAAGCTGGTGCAGGAAACAGCCATGAACTCACGCTATTTGTTGGGTCTTCGCAGTTATAGCATATCTCCAGAGGTCTCGGTCTTTTGTCATTGCCTCTGTGAGGCTCAATGTTCGAAGGTCATGCTTGACCACCTCATCTCATGTCTTCTCATGATTCCTTCAACTGTTTGGGAGTGGTACTTCTTCACACATCTCTCCTCATCCATCCGTAGTACATGACTATACCAGTGCAAGCGTCTCTCTTGCACGCCACATCCGATGCTTCTTATATCCAGCATTTCTCTCAGGGCGCTTACACTCTGTCGGGAGAAATGCTAAGTGGTATTTTGTCTGTCACTATGTTCTAAATTCAATTTCTGCCAAGGTTGAGTTTGCCTTTCATCCTTTCAGGGTCGATAAATTAAGTGCCAGTGAAACACTGGGGCTCGGTGTAATTGACTAGTTCCCTCCCCCAAAATTTCAGGCCTTGTGTAGAAAGGATAATTATTATTATTATTAATTGTTAGCACCTTGGGAGAAATGCTTAGAGGTATTTTGTCTGTCGCTACATTCTGAGTTCAATTTCCGATGAGGTTGACTATACATTTCATCCTTTCAGGGTCAATAAATTAAGTACCAGCGATATAGTAGAAAGGTTGATTATTATTATTGTTATATGGTGACAAGCTGGAAGAGTCATTAACATGCTTGGCAAAATGCTTTGCAGCATTTCACCTGTCTCTACGCTCTGTGAGGTTTACTTTACTTTCCACTCTTTTGGGGTTGAGAAGATAAGTGCCAGTTGCACACTGGGATCCAATGTAATTAACTGAACCCCTTCCACCAATTTTCAGGTCTTGTGCCCATAACAGAAAGGATTATTATCACTGGGTTCAAAATTCACCAATGTCAACTTCGCCTTTCATCCTTTTTGGGATCAATACAATAAGTATCAGTTGAACACTGGGGCTGATACAAAGGAGACAACCCCTTTCGTTCTGTCAGGAAATTTGATGTAGTGGAAAAATAGTCAATTTCAGTATAAATCTTGACAGGGCATAAGCTTATAATATAAAGTTTTAAATTCAAATAATATTCGAATGTTAATATTATTGGGTTCTAAGATCATACAACACAAACTTTCTTTGAGAAGATTCTATTTAACCTTTTTAATGCTAAAAAGTATCTTAGACCACCCTAGGTTTTATGGCACAAACTTCCTGTTTTAACCCTTTTGATACCATTCCAGCTGAAACCAGCTCTGGCTCTGTCGTACAAATGTCTTGTTTTCAAATGTTCTAAATTAAAATCTTCCACTAAACCTAAGTCACAATTTATGTTCTTAACACTAGCTTAATGATAACTAAGTTATTTTATTAAATTCTTTGTTATATTTAAAATCAATTGAAAGGAAAACAGAGCATCTCAACAGAAATATAGTAACAAAAGGGTTAAAATATATAATAGAGAAACAGTTCTTAACTCTTTTGATACCAACCCAGTTGAAACTGCCTCTGTAGTACAAATGAATTGTTTTCATAAGTTTTTGAATTAAAATCTACCACCAAATCTTAATCGCAATTTATGTTCTTAACACTAGCTTAACGATAACAAAGTTATTTTACTAAATTCTTTCTTATATTTAAAATTAATTGAAAGAAACACAGAACATCTCAACAGAAATATGATAACAAAAAGGTTAAAGTGATATAAAAATTAAAACTTGCTATCAAAATTTCTTGTTAATCCATGTTCCACACATAAGAGTAACAATGACAAAATTATTTCATTAAATTATCCATTATTTTCTAAATTAATTGAAAGAAAAGCAGTGTGGTTCAAGATAAAAATGGTAACAAAAGGGTTAAAAGAATTAACACTGGATTTTTAAAAAATAGCAAAATAATATTTACCTTATCATTGCGTTCACACAAAAATTTGAGTTTTTGGGCTTTTTTGTGCATAAAAACTCCATTCAAGTGGCCCGTGTCTGCTGCTCTGATCTCAATAGCTTTATTTCCCCAACCCATAATCTGACCAGTACTGATGTAGGCTGAAATAGTTAAAAAAAACAGAATAGAATTATATGGAGAGTTGTTGTACCCACTGTCAGTACAGCCACACATCTATATTCTGGAAATGATGCTAGTGAAATGGTCACCTTATCAGGGAAACCTTTCAAAGGAACATCAGTTATTTTATCGGATGTTGTGACTGCTCACAATTTTACTTGTGTTAAATATGAAAAGAAACACTGGACTTTAAAAAACAATAAAAAAGGGAGAGAAAAAAAAAGAAAATATGAAAAACAAAACAAAACAAACAGAAGCTGCAATGGGTATTTGTTGTATTGCAGTAGAAACTGAGATAGTGTGTGTATCAGAAGCATAGTCAGGTTCTAAAGTTAGTGGGAGTGACCACACAAGAAAAAAGTGCTGTGACACATACCAAACAATTTTTAACTCAGTTCTCTTATATTATGCAAAACATTTCATTAGTTATAATATATATAATTCTATTCTACATTCATTAATTTCATGTTTTAGTAACAAAGCTATTATAACTACTGATGTAAATAACAAAAGAGTTTTTTAAAAATTGTTGAAAAGGCACAAAATTTTTTTAAAAACCTGTCAATTTCTAGCATTGATATAATTAAATGCTCCTCTTATAAATATCTGGTCTGGTGCCTATGGTAAAAATCAATACGTTATTACAATAGTTGTTTTTTTTTTCTTAACTAAGGAATCTCAAAGATTCTTTGTCTTGCAAAATTACTTAGTGACCCTGCCGGTGCTGGTGCCACTTAAAAAGCATCCAGTCCACACTGTAAAGTGGTTGGCATTTGAAGGGGCATCCAGTGGTAAAAATTATGCGAAAACTGACCTCACTTGTGCTGGTGCCATGTAAAGAGCACTCAGTTCATTCTGTGGGGTGGTTTGTGCTAAGGGCATCCAGTCACAAAGACTGTGCCAAAACAGACACAAAAGTCTGGTACAATCTTCTGCCTGGCCAACTCCTGTCAAACTGTCCAATCCATGCCAACATGGAAGAAGGACGTTAAACAATGATGATGATGAAGATATCACATGTCTCGCTGTTTTAATATTCAATTGCAAAAAATGAAAACAAAAAATTTCGAAATGCTTTAAGGAAGGTTTATGTAATGGATACATTTCCTACTATAAATTAAACAAACCTCAAATGTACGTAATAGACTATTTCAAAATATCACTGTTTACTCTTTACTTGTTTAAGTCATTTGACTGTGGCCATGCTGGAGCACCACCTTTAGTCAAGCAAATCAACCCCAGGACTTATTCTTTGTAAGCCTTAGTACTTATTCTATCGGTCTCTTTTGCCGAACCGCTAAGTTACGGGTACATAAACATACCAGCATTGGTTGTCAAGCAATGTTGGGGGGACAAATACACACATGTGTGTATATATATATATATATATATACGACGGGCTTCTTTCAGTTTCCCTCTACCAAATCCACTCACAAGGCTTTGGTCGGCCCGAGGCTATAGTAGAAGACACTTGCCCAAGGTGCCACACCGTGGGATTGAACCTGGAACCATGTGGTTCGAAAGCATGCTACTTACCACACAGCCACTCCTACAACAACAACAACAAAAAGTCAATGATGGAGAGAATGTTAGAAAAAAGTGAAATGGCTTTTTTGGAATGAACCAAGCCCTTAAAATAATTATCAACAATTCCCTATTAGAAAAAGAACTTCATGTTTTACATACAACTTACTAAACAGCCTGGTAAACATACATATATATATATATATATACACACACACACATGCATGCACATAGGCACACATTCATGTACATATATAATTTTATATAAATACCACAACCTTCTCTCATTCCCTGTTTCCTTGTCCCCACACATTTGGTTGCTCACACATCCATGTAAACAACATCTGAATTATTACAATCCCCAACAACTACTACTACTACAACCACTGTTTCTGCTGCTACTACTGTTACTGCTACTACCACCTATCTAAATCAGTCAGTGATGCATAAATATATATGATTGTGTTGTTGGAAGAAATAACAGGATTTTTATTTTTAATATTAGTGAACTGGAAAAACCAAAATACCAAGATGAACAACAACAACCACAACACATGAACTAAAAAAAAAGTAACTTCTCATAAAAAGACATATACACACCTTCCTACAACTACAAATACAGCCATCACCACCAACAACAACTACATTCATCACCACTACATTCCTATGAGAATGAGTAAATTATTGATATGTCACTGTGAATGAGTTCATTATCTCAGACGAAGAAAAAAGAGAAAAAGTTGCCAGTTTCCGTCCCAAAACTATGTCAGCATCATTTCTGCTTTTGCAACTGTTGTTAAGATCAATAGGGTTCGTTTGGAATGCCATCACAGAACTTTCACTTTCTTTATATTTTCTTACAACACACACACACATTCTCTCTCTCTCTCTCTCTGTCCCTCTCCTTCTCTTCCCACACCTCTCACCTTCAAATTTTAATAATTATACTTTTTTGTTTATTGCTTTATTTCCCTTTTTTAATTTTTTGCACATAATTATAGAAAACTTGGTTCTTTTAGAGAAAAACAAATCAAATTTTAAGGCTGCCTTAACTCTGATATCATTTTTATGTTATCCGAGAAAATGAAGATGTTGCTACTACTACTACTACTGATGATGATGTTGATGATAATAATAATAGATGAAGATGTACTGGGTTGAGGTGACAATAGGCTCTAATTGAAATGAAGCCAGTCAAAAAACATGTTGAATCCTGATAGGAAGAGTTGATGAGAGACTGGATAAGGTAGCATAAAAATTACATGGCCATATATACACACACATAAGTACATGTACGCACACACACACATATGTATAATATATATATATATGTAGATAGAGAGATGTAACTATGGTTCTGGTGGGAGAGTTGATAAAGTCTATGACGATGACAAGGACAGAGGAGGAAATAAAGGAATAATGAATACAATGAAAGAGAAAGAAAAAAAACAATAAAGAAGGGGAAAAAAATGATGAAAGTTCAAAGAGAAAAAGATGGAAGTAGTGTGTAGAGGCAGAAGAGGGAAGAAACCCTACAAGGTGGGGAAAAGCTTGCAGTACAAACTTGTAGGTAATGAGGATGACATAACTAGAACTTAATATTTGTTCCATCAAAGTAGTATTGAATGCCTCAAGGCTTACAGCAAATTGAAGTAAAACAGAGATGAATGGTATGAACCCCCCCCCCACACACACACACTTTTATTTTTTCTTGATTTGATTTCTATTCCCAGTGGAAACCACATAGTTTATAATACTTATTCGTTCCTCACCCAAAAAGGGTATTAAAAATCACAGTATTTGCCCTGATATATATATATATATATATATAGAGAGAGAGAGAGAGAGATAGATAGAAAGAAACATACATATATGGCATGTAAAAAGCACCTACTACACTCTAGGAGTGGTTGGCCTTAGGAAGAGCATCCAGCTGCAGAAACCTTGCCTGATCAAATTGAAGCTTGGTGCAGCCAACTGGCTTGCTAATCCACAACCCATCCAACCCATGTCAGCATGGAAAGCGGATGTTAAATGATGATGATAATATATATAATGTAAATGCTTTCCAAAATAAAATTGCACTTTATGTTTTCTGCTCTGATGAAGCTATAGGGTGATACTCAAGCATTTGACTATGAGTGCATTGCATCTTATAGCAGAAACACCTGTAAACTAAAGAAGTTAATAACCTAATTATTTACTCCTTTGTTATCTAAATTTCTTTTATATATATATATATATATATATAATATATATATATATATATATAGAGAGAGAGAGAGAGAGAGAGCGAGAGAGAGGAAGAAAAAGAAGTGGAGAAAGAGAAATTACATATACATGTATATGTGAGTGTAGGAGACATCCATTAGTCACCATAGATCTGGCCCAGGAAAGTCTTGCCTTGGTCATGTTGGTACAGCAGTATGTCCTGTGACCAGCGTGTGTGTATCTGTCTGTGTGTGTATACACATACATACATATATTCAGCCTTTCATATTATCTACACACAGACACACAAGGAATAGCAATACAAATTCTTCTGAATGGGTAACAGAGATGGGGTAGGTGGGGGTGGTCATATTGCTTGCAGAGAAATGGATAGATAAGATAATTGAGGGAACCAGCATGTGATAGGATAATTAAGATTAGGTTGGTATTGGACAGAATGACAGTGACATTTATCTCTTATGCATCAAAGTTAGGTCAGTAGATGAGCAGAAGACCATTTTTATGAGATTCTTCTGTAGACTACTTCCAAAATGAATGACAGCAAACCCATTTTCATGACTAAGAATTTTAATGAACATGCTGGACGTTAACGAGCAGTCTGCTTGCAAAATGGTACTTACGTTGATGGTACACAATATAAGGAAAGATCAGTACTCCTGGAGTTCTGTGATGCAAATGATCTTACCATCTGCCACATCAGTTTCAAGAAACTGGCCAGTCAGCTGATCACTTATCCAATAGGGTGAATACTGAAGCCATACAGGCTTTGCACCAAACAGGATCAGGAAAAGGGATTAGTAGTTGCTTGTAAATATTAAGATTATCTTAGGTAGAGAATGTAGCAACCAATACAGACCAGTGGTTAGTGGCTTCAGAATAACAGCTAGATGGATCAAGCGGCAGAGGAAAGCAAGTCTTTCTTGTTCTTTTCCTGTCTAGCAACTTACTCAGAAACCTCAGTAGTGCCCATGGCATGAGGAAAGTAGCCAGTATACACTGTAAAGTAGTTGGCATTAAGAAGTGCATCCAGTTGTAGTGACCATGTCAAAATTAACATTGGAGCATGACACAGCCGTTTGGTTGTGGGATCTTGTCAAACCATCCAACCCATGACTGCAAGGTGATGATGATGATGGCCAAGGCTGACAAGAAAGTTCGAAGAGGTAGGACGAATACAAAGTCATAGATGCATTAACTGACACACATGACAAGACAAAGGAGATAAAAAAGTTATAACATACAACACAATTAGGTGGTTCTGTGGGACAACCTACCGAGAGTAACAGGCCAAATCTGTAAACAGAGTAAGGTGCCAACCAAAAAGAGAGGTAACATAGCGTGTGTGTGTATATATATATACACATGGTCTGATCAATAAGTATCCGGACTGTTGCTATAGTAATGAAGCTAAAACATGCAGAGTAAAGCTGCTTTGCACAGATTGACCTTGACTTCTGCTGTGCATGTGCACTAAGTTTTAACGTTCTAGCTCACATCTGATGTTTACAGCAGTGCTTGGAAGGAATGTGTGTAGCGTGTGATCATTGCATTGACTATGACAGAGAAAGTTGTCATGGTGATACCTGCTGAGAAGGCCATGCAAAGTTGCAGAAAGCGTATGGAGAGGAGTGTATGTGTCGCACAGATGTACATGAGTGGTTCAGATGTTTCCAAGATGGCTGAAAAATATGTCGACGTTGACAAATGTTCTGAGAGACCTGCAACCAGCAGAACTGAGAAAAACATCATAGATGTGCATGCAGCTGTGAGGGGAAATCATCAAAACACCATCCATGAGTTATCAGAGGATGTGCAGATTAATTATCATTCAGCTCAGTCCTTTATCACTGAAGATTTGGGTATGAGTCAGCCAAGTTTGTGCCAAAACTGATTTCAGTTGACCAAAAGAAAACTCAGGTTTCAGTTGCACAAGATCTACTGGATTGTATCAAGAACAATGAAAACTTTGTGTATGCCTCTGAGCAAGTATCACCAAGCTTTTGGCAAAATCTGATGCAGATACTACTCAACTTCCTCTGTTGTGGTAAATGCAATGATAACACGCTACACACCTTCCTTCCAAGCACTGCTGTAAACAGCGGAAGTGAGCTAGAATGTTAAAACTTGCTGTGCATGCACAACAGAGATCAAGGTCAATCCATACCTAGCAACTTCCCACTGCACGCTTTAGATTTTGTTACTATGGCAATAGTCTGGATACTTATTAATCAAATCATGTATACAGATATTCTATCATCAATGCAGAGAACTAGGTCGAGATCCCCAAAGATACAAGTACACACATATGTACATAAATATACATGTTGAAAATAGATGTTAGCCTGTAGTAGTAGTAGTAGTAGTAAACATGAAGAGCATTGAAAATACAATAAAAGAGTAATTGCAGCAGTGATAGCAATGATGACAAGGGTTGAAAACAAGAAAGGGAAATAAAAATTAAAAAAAAAAACAAAAAAACAGAGAAAGTGTGAGTAGTAGAATAGAGGTCAGGAGAAAAGATGAGAAGCAAAAAGAACAATGTATAAAGTTTGTCATAATAATGATAATAATAATGATGATGATGATGATAATAATGATAAAATGAAAAGAAAGAAAGGAAATGATAAGAGAAAAAGAAAGAGGAAATTTATGTAAAACAAATGGATGTAAGATAACTTGATTGCAAAAATACAAAAATATTCTGAAAAATAAGAAAGTGTACATATGTGTGTGTTTGTGAAGTGCTTGTGTGTGTAAGTATACATATGAAATTGTGTGTGATGTGTGTATATATATATATATATGTATGTATATGCATACATATATACAAACACACATGCATATATACATACACATACACAGTTGTATGAATTTATGAGTATTATTT
Organism: Octopus sinensis; assembly: GCF_006345805.1. Classification (NCBI taxonomy): domain Eukaryota; kingdom Metazoa; phylum Mollusca; class Cephalopoda; order Octopoda; family Octopodidae; genus Octopus; species Octopus sinensis. The sequence goes on from NC_043006.1 coordinate 43,506,531, forward strand.
GTGTGTGTGTGTGTATAATCTATGCATAACCTGTATACATTTATACATCTGTATGTTTAAGAGAAAGCAAAAGAGAGAATGCTATATTTTTAGTTTGAGAATAAATAATTAGAGTTAAATGAAGGGTGGAGTGGAGGGGGGAGAAATGAGAGAGAGAGAGTGTGTGTGTGTGTGTGTGTGCTGGTTGGATGTAGCAGCTGTGTTCACTGGAGAGTAATCAATATCCTATAATTGTCAATCAATTTAAATCATAATAGTCTTAATTATTGTTAGTAATTGATGGAGAGTGTGTGTGTGTGTGTGGTGGTGGGGGGAGGAAAATTCTGTTATTTCCTGCCTTTGGTGAGGCATAAAAGAGAGACTAAGCTGGGGCAAGAGAACGAGAGAGAGAGAGAGAGAGAGAGAAAGAAAGAGTAGAAAATAGTGAGATAGAAAAGGAGAAGAGAGCAAAAACATTAATGTGTGTGTGTGTTGTGTTTGGACATAGAAACAAATGAAATGGTACTCAACACATGTGGTTTGTTTATTGATTTGAAACCAATCATTCATTCAACTGTTACTCTGAGTTGCTCACTTTGTGTGTATTGGTTCATGCAACAAGAATATGAATGTATAAACATATATAAATCTAGACTTCAAAATCATGATACAGGTACGATAAACTAAACTCGACCCCATCGGTCATGAATGACCATGGGTGCACCAAAGAGGTTCCCTGCCCTGAATACAAGTCTGGGCAGAAATTCGCCTCACTGGCGAATGCACAACCTAGAGTTGTTTTTATGAAACACCAGCAGTCACCCATACATACCAGCCACCCCTTTCCATGCCACCAATGTTACCCAAGAGAAGGTCAAAGGCCAATACAGCTTGGCACCAGTGACGTCGCAACTCATTTCTACAGCTGAGTGAACTAGAGCAACGTGAAATAAAGTGTCTTGCCCAAGAACACAACATGCAGCTCAGTCCAAGGTACAACAATCCCTCGACTATTGTGAGTGTTATGTTCCAAAACACCTCACGATAGGTAAAAATCCACAAAGTAGAAACAGTACTGTCCTGTATATTTTTACAAATTATTTTTATAATTTGCATATATTTATTTTATTATAAATGCAAAACAACACCACAGAGGAATCGATGCAAGCTTAAATAATAAACTGTGATATGGTGAACCGCAATATGGCAAGGGATTACTGTATATCTGCTACCTAATTCTACAGCTTTCATCTAAATTACAATGTTAAATTTTCTCTGCTCATTTGCCTGATTTCTGTTGGCCTGTTATGTTTTTCAGTGAGTTTGGTGGCTTGTTTGAGTATTTTAACTCTTATTTCTAGCATGCTGGTACTTCGCATACCCTCTATTATTCTTTTATTCCTTTATTCTTTTACTTGTTTCAGTCATTTGACTGGCCATGCTGGAGCATCACCTTCAGCCAAATGAATCGACCCCAGGACTTGTTCTTTGTAAGCCTAGTACTTTTTCATTCAGTCTCTTTTTGCTGAGTTGCAGGGATGTAAACACACCAACAACGGTTGCCAAGTGGTGATGGAGGAACAAACACCAACACACGAATACATACATACATACATACATATATATATATATATATATATATATATATATAATATATATATATATATTCATACATGCTTTCTTATCTATCTAACTATTTTTATCTAATTTCTATATCTATCTAATTATTTAAACTAATTTATCCATTCTCTCCTCTCGTGTATTCATCAACCATCGTGTATTCGCGGTGCAAACCACCACCAATACCGGATATCTCTATATTTTTGCTCCATCCATACCGGATGTCGCTTCTCCCACCACCATAATAGGTGTCTACTCTTCGAACCCCCCTCTTCAATACGCTATTTCACCATGCATTACCCCTCTCTTGATATCCTACGTTCTACTTGCCTAGAACCTGTCATCATTTCTCTGAACCACCCCTCCCCACTGGTGCTCCCCTATATTTCTGCACACACACCCCCACATAAAAAGCACCATCCGAACGTGGCCGATGCCAGACCCCTCTGGCACCTGTGCAGGTGGCACGTAAAAAACACCCACTACACTCGCGGAGTGGTTGGCGTTAGGAAGGGCATCCAGCTGTAGAAACTCTGCCAGACTAGACTGGAGCCTGGGGCAGTCCCTAGCTCCCCAGACCCCGGTCGAAACCGTCCAACCCATGCTAGCGCGGAAAACGGACGTTAAACGATGATGATGATGATGATACAACAGGCTTTTTTCAGTTTCCGTCAACCAAATCTACTCACAAGGCTTTGGTCAGCTTTTGGCTTTATACATATATAAAGAGAGAGAGGGTGATGAACTAGCAGAATCATTAGCACACTGGACAAAGTGCTTTGTGACATTTCATCTCTCTTCACATTCTGAGTTCAAATCCTGCCAAGGTCGACTTTAACTTTCATCCTTTTGGGGTCAATAAAATAAGTACCAGTAATTGACTTATCCTCACCCCAAAAATTTTAAACCAATATGAGAGAGAGATGTAATTAAAGGTTTTAGGAATGAAATGACATTAATTTGAATAGAATAGAAGAAAGATGGGTAAGTCAGGAGGTGATGTAAACCGTCTGTAATGTGTGTAAGATAATGAGCAAAAAAGGTTGTTGTCAGGTGGTAGAGGTTATATGTAACCAGAATGAGGGATGGTCAGTTTTGGATTGTAATAGATGTAAACATACTTACCAACAGATGTAGGGAGTTCACCCCACTGTAGAACAACATTTTTTGTAATCTTGCCACTAGTGTTCACATAAACTCCTTCATCTGGAGAGAGAGAGAGAAAAAAAGATGAATTTAGATATATGCTGGCCTTACAAAGAAATGTTCAAACATTTACCCACAAGGCTCCAGCATGGCGATAACCATAATGCTTTAAGCCAAATAAAAAAAGCATATACACACAAATCAGATTGGATCAAGTTGTAAATACGATCTAAGCTCAAATTTGCTGAAGATATTGTGTTTGTGTTGAAGATTTATTAAACTGTAGATGCCGTGGTTCTCATAGTTGTGACGCAAAAGTTACAGGATATTTGAGAGGGGGTTTTAGGTTACAAGCTTATCAAATATAGAGGGAAACTAATGCAATGTTGTATTGGTCCTCAAAAACATCTATAGAAGATTTATACATACAGCGCTGCATGTGTGTGCGTTTTATCACCCTCTGCAGTGTTTGTCCAAGTAGCATTACAAATTCTTTAGTATCCTTGCTGATGTACATGATTAATTCCAAATATATCTACAAATATACTGATAATCTAAGTAACCATGCATGGTTCTAAGTGCTTCAAAAGTAAACTAGTCCTAACCAGGCCAAAACTGTGTTCCTTCATTTGTCTGGCCACTTCTTTTTTTATATGAGCTGTCACTCCACAAACTTTTATTTCAAGGCAAAACTGAATACATCTTATAGAAACTACACAAATACACACATGTAGCAGTGTGCATGCACACACAAAATGCAACAGTGCCAATGCAATAAAAATCAACACCAAGTTGCATCTTGTCTTCTCTACAAGGAAGAGGAGAAAGAATTCAGGAATATGAACAAAGGGAAGCTGAGATGCCATTTTCTGAACAATAGAAAGATGGATTTAAGACAATCAATTGGGTTCCCAAGCCATATGGCAGTAATGCAGCTTTGCACTCATCTTCCGGCAATGGTTTCACTTGACAAAGAAGTCACGATCATTGAAGTGACAAAGCCTTGACAAGTGAAGGAAAGAGCTTAAAACAGGGTCTTAAAGAATTGTGTGAGGCACGAGGATGGCAGTGTAAGGTGCTTCCAATAGTGGAGGAATGCCTAAGTTTGTAGTGAGAGTAGGGGTTCGCAGACTGATGAGGGAAGCAGTAAATGCTTGGGCATGTGAGAAAAAGACCAAACTTAACAGCAATAAATAAATCATGTACAAGTAATAAATTAAAATAAATGCTACATGGTTGGAGAGGTTACAACAGCATCTGGTCTGGTTTGGTGTGGATAATGGATTGGAAAGTGTGCTAGAGTTGGCCAAAAGATTTCCTTGGTAGCATCAATGTGCCTTGGCACCGATGGAGTGATACTTTTGGAAGGTGTCAAAATCATAATGATCTCTAACCAACAGCTGTTGATGAGGGGGATATACACTTACCTTACACTAAAACAAAGTTCAGGTTATAACCTGACAAGAGAATGTGCACATGATTAATTCCAAATATATCTATAGATATACTGATAATCTGACTAAGTAACCATGCATGGTTCTAAATGCTTGAAAAGTAAACTAGTCCTAACCAGGCCAAAACTGTGTTCCTTCATTTGTCTGGCCACTTCTTTTTTTATATGAGCTGTCACTCCACAAACTTTTATTTCAATGCAAAACTGAATACATCTTATAGAAACTACACAAATATATACATGTAGATGTGTGCTGCACACACAAAAATGAGAAAAACATTCACCGACAACCATGAGTAGAAGCATAATGAGGGAGGGGGCAAGGGGGCACAAACCCCAGGCGCCGATTGAAGGGGGGCACAGATTAAAGGGGGATTCCTCATCAAAAGCAAGAAAGATGAGACTTAAAACAATTGTATATATATATATTTTTTTTTATTACATCTCATTTCACACATTAGTTTTTTTCATGTTTTAATCAGGGAAGGGTTAAAATAAGGAGGTTTCATAAAGTAGACATTCAAAAAATATATTTTGAATTACAAGGCTGTACCGAACTGGCAGGTAAATGAACCTTGGTAAAGTATTTATTCCTAAATTATTGCTTTAAAACATTAATTACATGTAACAAATATGTACTGTGTAATATCGTGAATTTTGTAATGGGGTGGGTGGGGGCGCATTTTTGCAGCTTACCACGGGCGTGGTTTACCCTAGCTATGCCACTACATATGAATTTCAAAATTACCACAATTATTAGTGAAGAGCATTTGAAATGCGCATATTTTGAGTGACTGTTGTATTATTTTTGTACATACCTGTATATGGTGTATGCTGGGAAATATAATAACTTCATTCGACAGGAGGTAAAATCTAGATATTTTACCTCTCTCTTTCTCTCTCACATACACACATACAAACAGACATGATATATTCTCATTGGACAATCCTGGCAGGCAGATAGTCAGAAAGCCAGCAGAATATAGATAAAAACAACAACAATAGCAATCACTACACAGTACTGGTGGTGTAGAGGAGAATGACTTAATGTATGCAATATCAAGTTAAAGAACAGCTGTATTGTTTAGTGACATAGTAGAGGAGGTTAAACATCGCAAAATATGAAAAACACCACCAAAGCTATAATAGAATCCATGAGAAAGAAAGAAGGAAAAACAGAAAGAAAGAATATAAATCACCCTCATTGCTATTGTTTCTTGCAGCAATATCAGAAATGAAATGGAAATGTATTAAACTCAAGTTATCTATACGCAACAGTTGATGTTTCTTTATTAAGCAACATGCAGAAATTATTTCAATTTAGACAAAGTTTGCTGAAAAATATTAAAATATGACTTTTGTTTCAATTCTTTTTCTTTTCTGTTCTTCATTTTATTCTGCTTTTGTATTATTTGCCATAATTTCCTCTTTGTTCATATGTATTAGAGCAACTGACATGTAGCTTATAAACATGTCAGATGCGCTAATATATACGAACAAAGATAACCTAATTAGTTTCATTGTAATTAATTAATGTTGAAGTTTACAGATGTTTTCACAACTTTGCACATGTCAGAAAATTTTTGTTCTTATTAAGAGTCATCAATGAATAGCAACAACAATGACAGCTATATGCCACAAGATATTTATACATATATGATTATTATTATTATTATTCTCTTAACAGCTACAGATAAATTCCAACAGAAGGGTGGCTTCAAAAATGGGCTAAATTGCAAATCAAGACCAACTTCCAATAAATAAACTGTACTTAAGAATTATAGGAACAGTCAGAACCTTAAAAACTGCCAGGAGTAATAATGATCCACATCCAAAATTGATTACTTCACTGGAGTTTACACTCACATTACTTACAAACAAGGCTGGCTGAAGTTACCAACAACTTGAAATATAACAGTGAGATAAAATTCCAAACCTGCCTAGATGGTTAATTAACAATGTCTTATTCCTACATTTCAAGTTTGGCATAGATTTTATGGCTGGACACCTTTCTTATTGCCAACCTGTTTACAAAATGTACCGGATATATTTCATCAAGCCATCAGCACTGAAAAGGTTGTCATAGCTTCTACAAGACTAAATATCTTGTTTACTCTGTATTGTTGTGCTTCATTGTGGAACCAGCATTAAAGGGGTTGCTATGTCCCTAGCTAGACTAAATAAGTATCTTCAGTTACTTGCAAACTACCTTACAATATACTAAATGTATTTTATTTTGGCATTGGTACTTAAGAGTTTATTTCATATGGGTTAGTGTAAAGAATCATCTCTTCTCCATATTATCTCCATTTATCCACCAGAATCTGAGGGCTCACTTATCCCTAAACCAGATAATTATTTAAGCTTGCTAGGGACATAGCAACCTCTTAGTGCTGGTTCCACAATGAAGCACACCATGTTGGAGACAATACAGAGTAAACACGATATTTAGTCTTGTAGAGGCTATGACAACCTTTTCAGTGCTGATGGCATGATGAAATATATCCGGTACATTTTGTAAACAAGTTGGCAATAAGAAAGGTGTCCAGCCATAAAATCTATGCCAAACTTGAAATGTAGGAACAAGACATTGTTAATTAAGCATCTAGGCAGGTTTGGAACTTTGTCTCACTGTTATATTTCAGGTTGTTGGTAACTTCAGCCAGCCTTGTTTGTAAGTAATGGAATCCAAATTGTGAAGTAATCAATTTCGGATGTGGATCATTATTACGCCTGGCAGTCTTTAAGGTTCTGACTGTCCCTAAACCAGATTCCAGTAGATAGAGGGAAGCATTATAAAAGACCAGATTGAGAGAAATAAGAGAGGAAGAAAAGGAAGAATGTAAAGCAAGAGACAAGAGTGATAGATAGCTACCATTGTTAGTGAAGATATTCAATAGGAACACCATGGGTTGTAAGATGGGGGTTAGTGTGATGTTTTAGAAGACAGAGTACTAGAAAGATGAGAGTGGCAAGAGAGAGTAGTGTGAAAGAGAGAGTGATGGATGTTGAGAGAGAGTAATGGGAGACCCCTCAACTGCCAACACACACACACACAAAAACGCACATTATACATTTGGTGTGTGTGTTTGTGAGTATACAACACATACACATTCACACCCTTTTAATGAACTGTACTGGTTAGATATAAGCAAGTGAAGATTCAGTGGCAAAATGTACAGTGGTTGTAATCTCTGTTTTGACAGCTTCAGGTAGAACAACAGTGAACTAGGATTGGATACATTTACACTATCTTAGCTTCTTAGATAATCTAATTCACTTCTAATATCTCCATTATTCAACAGTAGATAGAATCGAGCCGTTAGCTCTATGCTGCGCCAACAATTTATAGTAGCTAGGTATTAGCACGCAAAGCTATACTCACACTAAATACTATTACTAAAGACTTTATCTCTGTTCAAAACACTGGCAATCTAGTAGTATGCCACCCTCACTAGTCTGCAAATTCAAGTTCAGTTTATGACACCAAACTAGCAAATTCTGTATGAAAGAAAGGACCGGAATATAATGTTTCTAATATTCACATATTCTTTACTGTAAGTCTCCATGCAATATCAATAAATACAGTTTCCTTGAGAGTAAAGCCAGATGTCGCTTCTTAATAAGCTCTGGATAATGAATCAATGAAAACATACATGTATCTGTTTGTGTTGCATTAGTTTAGGTTTGTTTGACACCCTCATTCTATGCTACTATTCTCTGAAATATTTCAGCATTTTCCAGAGCACAGTTTTTAACTTGGCCAGCTGGTTAATCACACTATACGGAATCCACTTAGCAAAGGCACTCTGGTGGTGAGTTTTGTGCTCAAACAGCATTAGCTTAGATATATCTATAGGAATTTTCTGGTTCTGCTTGCAGGATCATTGATTAATAAACATGCCAAAACAATGAGCTCATAGCTACGTCATAGAGGTGCAATGAAGGGCAACAAAAGTCTGTGTGTATTTGCAATGTGAGTGTATGTGTGGAGAGGGAGGGAGGGAGGGTGTGATGGAATCCAATTACAACATGCTGAAAGAAAACTCGACACCCCTCACCTATACAAAAGAAAAAGTCCTACCCCCACTCCAGTAGCACCAGTCAAAGAGACATTTCTGTCACAGAAGTATGGTTATGGCATAACACAAACTGTCTTATCAAATAAGGCTCGGTGTGTGTGTGTGGGGGTGGGGGGTGGAATAGCGGATGCTGGATGGAGGCATTGAAAATGGAGCTTGATCTTTATAGAGGCTGTCATCTAAAATATATGTGGAATTGCTGAAATGAATCCACTGATTTGAGAACTGGTGAAGAATGAAAGCCTGCCTTGAATTTGTCGCAGTCTAATGCAATTATTTTTCGCAAGAAAATACCACAAGATTTACCAAGTGTGACATTCATGAGCATCTATGGACTGTATATCTGTATCTGTGCAGTTGCATGGTTGCATGTGCAACACTAAAACATGACACACTACTGACATGTAATCTATGGATTTCTCTTCTTAATCTAACAACAACACAGCAACAGGGAATTAGCTAGCGGAGAAAATTAGGCAATATAGAAATCTAATTAGAGTTATTGTCTTGCTTGGTTCTAATCTTCTAGTTAGGACATTTTGGAGAGCTTGTTTTCTAGCATCTCTTGCATTCCCTTCTCTGCATGTCTGATATTGACTTTTTCAGCTTCATTATTACAGCTAATGAAGAATGAAGGTTACTGCGATTAAGTAAAAGATGTCTTTCTGCACAACTGGAAGCAGTACTAATGTGGTGTGAAAGAAAATAATATTACATTGGTGGTAGTGATGGTGGTGGTGGAGGTTTTACAGATGCAGGGGGTGCAGTAAATTGACAGTGCATGATGAATCAGAAGTCAGAGTGTGGCCAGAAAATTATATGATAAATTAATGATTAGATTGAGAAGAACAGTCTAAAAGACCAATTAAAAAGTATATTGGAAGGCGATGAATATGAACAGAGTGAACAAGATAACATGTTCGTTCCTGTGGTGCTACCTCAATTTACAAAGTGATGAATATTTTCAGCTTGGCGTTTCTATGTAATAATGTACCACCTCTACAGGGTTCCCATGACAACCGTTTGCATTTTATTACACAGTTCCAATCCAAGAGAAACTTTTTTTTAAGGAAATAATTGAACTTTTTACTTTCTTTTCTCTTTTTTTTTTTTTACAATAATAATCAGAAAAATCTATTAAATATACAGGATTTTTGCTTAGCGTGCTCATCACCAATTATAGCTATTAAAGAGAGAGAGAAAGAGAGAGAGAGAGAGAGAGAGAGAGAGAGAAGGAGTGAGAGGCATGAATTCTGAAGCAATTTAGGTCATATTAGATTCTTTAGAAAACAATGTGGAAATTGAATGAAGCAGTGTAGGTGAGTGTATATAATGTGAAGAAGATTGCAATTAATTTATAACAAATCTAACAGCAATGTATGTAGTACAATATACACCAATGCACACACACACACACACAGAGTACACCAGATATAGTGAACAGACAATTAATGGCTAACATGACAAAAAGCCACCCAAACTTCATACATCATAACTTTATATCAGCTTCAATAGAAAAGATAAGACATAGATTTAGAGATGAACTGGTATATATGTATGTGTGTGTGTGTGTATCTATAAGTATTGGCAGGGTGTTAAATAAAATGTGGTCTTCTCAAGAAATTTTCTTAGATTTACACTTCTGATTTATCGGTACCAGAGGTGAAAGAAAACCAAAGATTCTGAATATTAAAAAGGAAAATTAGTATTTTGTGTGAAAAGAAATATTATTATCAAGGAAGCTGATTATACTTACTGTCGTAGCAGAGGAGCAGCTGTAAGCCATCTGTGTTAGGAAGAATGACCATAGTATGCGGAGTTATTGGACCCTGGGTCTGTAGACAGAGATGGAAGTGAGAAAAAGAGAAATGAATAAGAACAGACAAGAAATCAATTAAGATGAAATATCTAAGTGAAATAGAAACATTTATAGAAACAGGATGGGAACAATTTGTGACTATACTGAAAGAAATTAAAACTTAACAACAACGATATCAAATTAAAATAAACAAACAATGTCGTAAATTAAAACAAAAATGAACAAACAAACAATAGCATGAATTAAAATTTCAATATTATATATATATAAAAAAAAAATAATTAAACAAACAAATAAACACAAACGTACAGACAACGAAATGAGAGGTGGGAAGATGGTGATAAAAAGAAACTTATTGATTACATGAAAATATTAACAAAAAAAAGATCAAAACAAACAAACAAAAAGCAATATAAAATGAGTTTACAATGAGAGCATAATAACAGTGGGGTAGCAGGTGGTGAAGAAATTATCGATAACATAGACGGATGTTGGAGGATCTGATCAGTGGAAGTAAAATCTGCAAATTTCACATTTAGAAATAGATTCTATGTATATGTGTGTATAAGTGTATGCACATATGTATGTGTGAGAGAGAGGGAGAGAGAGGAGGGGAGGCGTTAGCTGAAACCTTTTGCCAAATGTTATGAAGAAGGTCTTAGAAAGCAGGACGGTGAGATGGCAGGAGGGAGATATATCTTAATATAAACAATTTATCATGTAGACTGCAGAGAAGTAAATCAAAGGATTATGAGGACCAGTTTTATATTTAATTGCATATAATTACTACTTCAATAGTGAAATCTGTTTAAAGATTTTCTAACCCAATGATTTCAAACTAAAGTTTGATTTAGCCAAAATAGAATCATAAATTTAATTGCTTAAATGTAATAATAATCTTACGCTGCAGATTTCTTCTTTTTCTTTTTCTTTTTTTTTTCCTCTCTTCCACCCACCGTTTATTCATTTATTTATTTATTTATTTCCATAATGGCTGATAAATTATAAAAGATTTTTCAAGCCTAACACATCAATATTTGATGAGAGTTTTAATGTTTAAATTCAGTCAGAGTTCAAAGTTTGATAGACATTATGATTTTTTACAGCAAGCAACTGAAACGAACGAAGGCTTGCAATTGTTGTGTTTCAAGCTAACTGAATAAAGCTATTAACAAATCACTTATGTTTATCACTCAGGAGAAACCAACAATGGTGCTTTGGAGAGGGTTAAAGCTAGAATACGTAAGAGAGTCTATGGAATGCACTGGTAATTGATATTTACTTCATCATCCTACAGTTCAGATGCTTCAGTTATCAGGTAAAAAAAAAAAATAAATAAAAAATAAAAAAAAAAAAAAAAAAACTCCCCACTCATTCACATGATCTCTCACATTACCTGATGATCACATTATCAGGTAATATGTGTGTATCAATGAGTAAAGCTTTGGTAGAAGGAAAAGTAAAAAAAACAAAAAGAGGTAAGAGATAACACATATTGTTTCCGTCTATACAAAAGAAAAAAAAAAAAACTATATTAATTGCATTAACATTATCCATATTCTAGCTGCACAAAATGCAGAAAGTCTCCTTAGGCAATGAGAATGACACTTGATCCATAAGAAACACCATTCCGATAACAGTGAAAAGGATTAATAAGTATTTATTCAAATATGATGGCAACCAGAAGCTACATGTATTACGTGTAATTTTGTTATTTAGATGCAACCAGAATATACAAAATTATGGTCCTAATTGAATCAGAAGATCCAACTTCTTTAGATCAGGGTTGGAGGTACCTCAGTGTACATTATTCCCCCACTGCCATCACCTCCCAGATACTTATTTTAGATAATGTTTTCATAATATGTACAATGTTTACCCAATATTAAATAGATAATGTCCATGGAGATTTCAGAAGAAGCTGACAGCTTCTATTTTCAATAATACAGGCTCAAATATCTAACAAGATTTATGAAAATAAAATAATAGATGCACCAAGAAGCTGATAAAAAAAAAAGATGCATGTCCACTGTACAGAAGATGCAAACCTAAAGATGAAGAATTTGAAGGTAAGATGAAAAGGAGAAACAGTATTTGCACTGAAATTTATTATCAACAAGTGGTACCGTGCTGCCCAATGTTGTAAAACATTGCCAATGCACACATCAGTGCTGAGTTCTTCACTCAGTTAAGTCAAAGAAATATGTGTCCAAGTAAGATCTGATGTTATATACGATCTGCTGGGGCTCCACCTTGAAGATTTTAGTAAAATGAATTATATTTTTAAGCCTTGTTCCTATTCTATCAGTCTCTTTTGCTAAACTGCTAAGTACATGATGGGTTTCTTTCAGTTTCCATCTGCCAAATTCACAGCTTGCAGCTATAATAGAAGATACTTGCCCAATGTACCATGCAGCAGGACTGAACCTGGAACCATGTGGTTGGGAAGCAAACTTCTTACCACACAGCCATATTTGAAAACAAAAGGATAACAAGATTAATTACTTTGATTTTGGATGGAGATTACACTCAAACATTGATTGTTATTCCAAAGGGTCCACAAGTAACTGAAATTCAGGCTTCAGTGAGCAATATCACATTTTGGGGAAAATGTAGCAAAATTACATTTATTCACCAACATGAGAGCCCATCAAGATGGAGGTTAATTATCCGTGCAATTTGCAAAACAAGATAATGCAATTAAGCAATGGAAAAACCAAATTCGATACACAAGGAAGAACCAATATGCAAACAACAGGCATGGCTTCGTGATCAAGAAGCTCACTTTGCAATCATACGGTTTTGGTGTCTTCTCCAATAACTCCAGGCTGACAAATGCTTTGTGAGAGAATTTGGTAGGCAGAAACTATGTGGAATCCCATCTTGTGTGTGTGCAGGAATGTGTGAGTTTGTCTTAACCAACACTGCTTGACAGTCAGTATTGGTTTGTTTACATCCCCATAGCTTAACAGTTTAGCAAAAGAGACTGATGGAATAAGTACCAGACTTAGAAGAAATAAAATAATAATAATAATAATGAGTCCTGGGGGTCAATTTATTTTACTATAACCCTTTAAGGTGTTGCCTCAGCATAGCTGCAGTCCAATGACTGAAACAAGTAAAAGATGATAGCAGTATCATCTGTTGCTGAACTGAAAGAAATGGTTTTTCCCAGACCTTTCTGAAAACTACCAGAACCACAGGTGGTCAAAGAAAAGAACAATATCAACTCCAAACAACAGTCTTGTCAATATCACCAATACACAACTTTTTGTAATAACTACCTTGTAATGGCTATTGTTATATATATCAACTGACAAAATTCTTGATCCATTTAAAGCATTCAAAAACCTAAACAAGTTTCTAATTTTACTGAAACTTCCAGGAGTCCACCTACACCTTCTAGGTCTGAAAATAGGAAAAGATGATATGTTCCTGTATGACTTGCGTTCACAGAGTCTGTTCAATGGAACAAGATTGGTAGCTAAGAATCTCAATCCCTCTGTTATTGAGGCTTCAACACACACACATACACACACATATATATTGTTTGCTATTATGCAAAAGTGTTGTAAGTCCAAGATGTTGCTTTTTCAGAAAATGAAAAAAATAGCCTCACCATTCCATAGTACAACCATTGTACTACATTTTGGCAACTTTTGATATCTTAGCATCTGAAGCAGCTGGAGATACAATAGTTTGACCAAAAGAACCAGCTATTGCAAGCAAAGATAAATATTGAGAAAAACACATTTGGACATACAACAGTTTAACATAATAACGATATAATCGGGCATAAACATATATGCATGTACACACACAATATATGTAATTATATACACAAAGACATATTTTTATGCTTATACATACATACATAAGCATATACACTTTTATGTCCGTGTGTATATATATATATATATACAGGCATATAAATGTGTTTATGTATGTGTGCGCAGACATATAGTATGTATGTGCATGTACATGCAAATGCATACACATGAAGATAAATATTATGAGTATATGCATGTACAAGTTCATACACATTTGCATGATTTATTTAGAAATGGATTACACATGTTCACAGTGGAAGAGTTGTATTTTCTAAGTTGGACCAAGGCGTTTAGCTGCAAGGGATATTGCAAACATGTACACTCGGTAATTATGGTTCCATGAACTTCAAAATTGAAACACATGGCAAATGAACAATACAGCCATCAATGACAGCTGGTTTTAAATGTTAATTTAATTCTGGTGAATAGAGATTGGATAAATGCTATTCAGCAGAATCTCAACATCTGATAATAAAGTAAGAACAACCTGTTTAAATGGACCTTTGGATTGAGTAAGAAAGAAAGAGTCGAAAAATGCAAAAACTGGATATTAGTCCAATCATTCCCATTTCAAAATAGTCAGGATGTATATTTGTGCTGTGAATTATAATCAAGTGAATAATGAAAAGTTGGTAAACCTAACAATACGCTGCTCAAACAGTGACTGCCAAAACCAATTCTTAACTCAATGAAAGCCATGACTGCTCTGTACAGCTTTTAACAATCTGCAACTTCTTGAATTTTAGACAGAGCTAACAAATGGGATAAAGAACAAAATGTTCAATAGTTTGGGTAGCTCTGAGCTTTTAAAGCACTGGCCTTATTGATCAGAAGTCTGTGCCATATGACTTTGCTACAGTTGCTATCTTGTGTCCTGCAGGCACTGACAAACAATATGCAAATAGAGATATTTATGAAGCCATCATAGCTCATAAAAGAAATAAGAAGAGAAATTATTTGAAGCAATTATTAACATTGTTTGTATATGTGACATCACAGTCCACATGAAATGATAATGATGAAGTTGCAAGCACCTGTTTCACATTCTTTATTTTACAATCAGGAGGGGAAGGAGGAATTGGAGAGATGCTCTCTCCTATTTTTATTTTTATCACACTAACGTGGATTCATAGGATATATAGATTGATTTGCATACGCTGTTGGTGGAGATGGGGTGTTCATTTCAAGACCAGATACCATCCTTGATACATCTCAGTGAAGTAGAAGAAGCTGTCTTTGAGTAAGTAATTATTGATTGTCTAACTAGGTTTAAAGCTATGACCTACCATCATACATAGTCCAACTCTTACTACAAACACTAAGAAGTAGCCATTAGCTGGGTGCAAGAAATTATCTAATTAGAATGCTCACATAATGGAAGGTATTTAGCAGCTGCAACTACGGCACAACATTAAATACTTTACCAGGTCAACACCAATGTCTTTTACAGGACTAATTTGTCGAATGCAGTGCATAATGTCTTGCAATTAACTTAATGAAGAAAATCAAGGAGCTAATTTAGGCCTAAAGAGAAATTCCTCATATAGAATCAATGTTATGTTAAGTAGATGGCTCTTTTATAAAGACTGGAGCCTTTTCAGCTTGTTATATCTAAAGCATTTGCCAGCTGTCATGATTAATAAGTGTTATTTCCTTCAGTTTTATAAAGTGGTGTGATGCTGAGGCATTGCACCGTGGACACCTGCTGGATGATTAAAGTATCATCAGGTGTTAATGAAAAGTACCAATGAGAGAGAGAGAGAGAGAAACCAAGGTAGAACAAGGAAAAGTGACTGGGTTAGATCTGTAAATGTTGGACATCACATTGTGACAACACCAGATTAAAAAAGACTAGAACAAACAAAAATAGGCATGTCAGACTAATGACAAGAAGAAAGACTGCATATTGTGTGTGTGAACACATGTGAAGGCATTGCTCTCAGTGACTAGTTTTTAACTTCCAACAGCTCTCTCGCTTCACACACAAACATTCAACAAAAAATATTGATCATTCTTAATTCTTTATACTATCAATCTTTTAATAAAAGTCTTGCTGTCAACTTGAAACTAGCTGTACACAAAGCAGTGGTCATGCCTACTTTCACTCATTGCTGTGAAACCTAGACACTATGCAGCAGACAAGTAATGCAATACGAAACCTTCCACCAAAAAGGATTGTGTCACATACTAAAATGAAAGTGGTAGGGCTACAGCAAATACTAAGAACCAGAGGCAAAGTGACCAACAGAAATGTCCTGTAACCAACAAGAGCACTAAGAAAGCACAAATCTCCACCAAGGCAAAACCAAAGTCCTCTCAACGATTAGCCAGAGATGATTTTTAAAATGAGAATATCTGAAATAAACTCGACTGCTTTTACAAACGAGAATACTAAAAATGAACCCAACTGATCTCAAAAATTAAGTTTAAAAAAAAAAAAACAGGAAATATAATCCAGAATCCTTGTGCGGTACTGGATTGATCCAAAAATCTAATCAGTTTGTGCTAGTCATGAGGACTAACATCCCTGAAAGTTTCATCTGAATCCATTGAGCAGTTCTTGAGATATCTTGTCCATGGACAAACAAACAAACATAACTGGAAAAAAATACCTCCACCTTCACTAAGGTGGAGGTAATAAAGGGTTCCAGTACCAAAGAAAAATTCTACCATAGCCATTTCCAAGCCTGGGTGAGGAAGGAGGAAGGATAAGATGACCAATAGTTTTTTAGAATGTGGCATTCAATCTGCTACATCCCTGGAAGTCAGTCTTTTTTCCATGTGTGTGTGTCCTCACTTGGGTTTTTTGGTCTAATGAACAGTTTTGTTTTTTGCTGATTATGATAATATAACTCTTATCCAAGTAAAACGAGTTACAAGTTCTTTTCTTCTTCACTGGAATCTAGTGGGTTCTATTGTAATTTCAAGTACTCAAAGACCAAATTCTAATCACAGATACAACAGAAGGTGGAAGGTCAGCAGCCTTGCACTATTCGATCTTCACCATTATGCCAAGAGAACATATGAAACCAGTCCTGGTAAGGAAAGGTATCCCTTGGAGGTTGTGTATGAAGCATTGTAGTGAAAGCCAAAAGGAAGTTACAATCTGGAACAACTTTCTCTTGCTAAGGACAACAACATGGCTGGAAACATGGAATGTCAGAACCATGTTTGAAACAGGAACCCAAATTGCAACACCAGTTTGATACTGATAAAACTTTTACTAAATTTTTCATTAGCAATGTGGTAACAAAAGGATTAATGTTTGTACTTCAGAAAGTCCCATGAGGTTTACCAATAGTAGTGCTGAGATATTCACTAAAAAAATAAAAGTCTTTCAAGGGAGAAAAGGATATTACACATCCCATGGCCCCTAAACAATAAACTGCCTCACCATCCCAACTATATCTGTACATTGCAAAAACTGTAATCTAATTTTAGTATAATTTATATTCCATTTCAATTTAATATAATTTTTATGCCATTTCAATTTAGTATAATTTTTATTCCATTTCAAAACCTTCAACCTAATTTTAGCATAATTTTTCAACCCAGATGGTTCTCTAAACCAGTGTTTTTCAACTGTTTTTCTGTCTATGGATCCCTTTGATTTCTGTTGTACTCGGTTGGACCCTCACAGTCATTTAATGTTAAAAAACCCTATTATATTTTTAGAATCAAATATTATTAGAAATTGTATATATATATAAAACCCA
>NC_043006.1:43529175-43561675 GCF_006345805.1 Octopus sinensis
CAGATAAAAATTAAAGCTATCAACCATAAACACACACACACACACATAAACATATGCACACACACGTACACACTTTGATGTCAATTTCTAATTATTACTCTGTCCAGTAGTTTTATTACTTCAAAAGTTACCTTGTTCTTCAGTTTTGAAGGGTGATTTTTTATACAAGTATCATTATTATTATTTGTGACAGAAAGGTAATACGCCAGAATGAGTGTATTTTAGTAGTTTGTTATGCTTTTTCATGTCACAAATTCAAAACCTGTCAGCACCAATACTACTATTCTATCTCTTGGGTTTAAAAAAAACCCAGCTGTTTACTTTATTCTTTTTTTTTTTAGGTCGAGTGCATCCATCTGCTCTCACTTACAAATCTATTATCTTGCACTAACATAAAAAAAATCTACCACTTTCACTTTCATATTTATTATTATTATTATTATTATTATTATTATTATTATTATTATTATTAAGGTGGTAAGCTGGCAGAAGCGTTAGCATAGCAGGCTAAATGCATTAGCAGCATTTAGTTTGTCTATACATTTTGAGTTCAAATTCTGCCAAGGTTGGCTTTGCTTTTCATCCTTTCAGGGGGGTCAATAAATTAAGTACCAGTTGTGTACTGGGGTTGATCTAATCGATTGGCCCCCTCCCCCAAAATTTCAGGCCTTGTGCCTATAATAGAAAGGATTGTTATTGTTATTATTATTATTACAGGTTGGTAGAGTGGTTACTGGACAGGACAAAATGCTTAGCAGCATTTCTTAAGCATGCATACGTGTGTGCGTACATGCGTGAAATTTTATGGTTGATTGCTTAAATTTCTGAGTTCAAATGCCACCAAGGTCGACTTTACCTTTCATCCTTCCAGGGTCGATAAAATAAGTACCAGTTGAGCACTGCGATCAGTTTTAACACCTTATTCCCTCTCCCAAACTTACTAGTGCTGTGTCAAAATTTGAAACTATTATTGTTATTATTATGGAAAAGGTGGTGAGCTGGCAGAACTGTTAGCAAGCTGGACAAAATGCTTAGCAACATTTCGTCTGTTGCTGCATTCTGAGTTCAAGTTCCACTGCGGTCAACTTTGCCTTTCATCCTTTCAGGCTCGATAAATTAAGTACCAGTGGAATACTGGGGCTGATGTAATCGACTAGTCCCCATCCCATAAATCTGAGGCCTTGTACCTCCAGTAGAAAGGATTATTATTATCACGGGCTTTGTTGGAACTCCCGGAGTCTTGCATGTGTAGTGGGCTTACTACCTGCAGCCTACGGTACCATGCTATTCGTTCTTTTCAGCTATCTAATACTTTCCTGATTATTCTGGCCATGCCAAGGAGGTATCATTATTATTATCATTATTATTATTATTATTATTGCTAAGTTATGATACAATTCTGCAGTAAGAGTACATGAAAGTATTGAAACTTATTGGAAGTAACCAAAGTGGACACAATGATTGATACAGAAAACAGTTCAATTAAACACATTGATGGCAGTGGGGCTGTATGTGTTAGTAGTACTGTTAAGAAGGAAGCGGTGGTGGTGGTGGTGGTGGAATATAGCTGAGTGATATGATGTTTCTGTAAGATCTGTTACAAGTTGTACAGGCAAGTTCGAGAGTAGAGTTTATGGAAGCTTATATTTCTCTCCCTGACACATTGCAATGAGAACCTGTGACACTAGCTACACTTAAGCCAGTCGATCAAGCAGGCAAAAGAAGCATCACAAAGTCAGCCTATGCAAGAAAAATCTAATAAATATGTGTGAAGACATAGTTTAATATCCATTCTTTGGCACCTTCTGTGATTAAAATGTAGTCATTTTTTTCCTAATGTTAACTGACTTCAAAGAAAAATGGCAAAGTTTGGCATCGTAAGTTCAGAAGAACCTAAAGCTATACGGATATAAATATTCAAGTGTGTGTGCGTGTATATATGTGTGTGGCAGGGAGAGAGAGAGAGAGAGAGAGAGAGAGAGAGAGAGAGAGTAAGAGAACAGAAAGACATAAAGTATACACAAGAATCTGTATATGTTATATATAAATATATATGCATATACATATGTGTGCATATGTATATATGCATATATACACACACAATTTACATATATATATACACATATTCAAAATGCATACATATACATACACAACATACATATGCATGCTTATACATATGCAAAATACATACATATACATATGCAATATATATATATATATATATATATATATATATATATATATATATACACACACACATATATATATTAGTATATAAAATTATCCATACATATTAAAAATCCTTTGAACTTTATCCATACATACACTAGAAAGTTCATAGTATTCTCAAGATTTATGTATTAGTGAAGAGAGATGTGTTTGCATATTCAATCATGTCTATTTTTATGTGCAGCCCAGAGAAATCAAATCAAGAAGATTTGATTTTGGATCTATTGAGTGGTTGCTACATGTGTCAAACTTTTTTTTTTTGCTGTCTTTTGGTTTTATTTTTATTACTTTTTTATGTGTATTTTATTCGGCGTAGTAGTAGCAGCAGAGGCGAGTTTCTTATTACGGAGTAAAGATTTTAGAAAATATAGTCTCCTCAAATTTAAGAGATTCTTCTTCATTATATCACAATTGATATTAGTCGAATTTGCATTTTCATTGGAACTGGCATTACAAAATCTGGTATAATTCTGTTGTTGCAATAAGCATAGGCATGGCTGTGAGGTAAGGAGTTTGCTTCCTAGCTGTTTGGTTCTGGGTTCAGTCGCACTTCATGGCACCTTGAGCAAGTGTCTTCTACTATAGCCTCAGGCCAACCAAAGCTTTGAGAGTAGGTTTAGCAGATGGAAACTGAAAGAAGCCCATTATGTGTGAACATATATATATATATATATATATATATATATAATATATATATATATATATATATATATATATATAATATATATATATATATATAATGCCCCCCCCAAAAAACACCACCATGTGGACTCTGTTGAGACTAGTAAGAAACAATATGAACTTTATTTTTTATTACACTTAACTTTTTAAAATATTTTTGATAAGGTTGGTTTTTCAAGAAAAACCGAAACGTAAAATCTCTAAGAAAATTAAAATTTATCTTATATAGTGGTGTTTTCAAACTTCTTTTTTATAAATATTATATATATATATGTGTGTGTGTGTGTTTATATGTAAGTATATATATGTACATATATGTGTGTATGTATATATATATATATATATATATACACACACATACACATATATATACACACATATATATACGTACATATATATATATATACACGCATACATACATATACATACATATGTATGTATATATATATATATATATACGTGTATATATATATGCATACATACACACACACGTGTTTGTGTCTGTTCCGTACCACCACCACTTCACAAGCAGTGTCGGTGTGTTTATGTCTGTATAACTTAGCAGTTCAGCAAAAGAGACTGATAGAGTAAGTACCAAGCTTTAAAAAAAAGTAAGTACTGGGGTGGGGGGTGGGGGTCGATTCATTCGACTAAAAATTCTTCAAAGCGCTGCCCCAACATGGCTGCAATCTAATGCTTGAAACAATTAAAAGATAATAAGGAAATTTAGACCCACATATACACAATACCTGTGCGTACATGTGTGTGTGTGTTGCAGTGTTTACAGTGAACCTGGTTCAATCTAAGTGGACTACTATCAAAAATAGTGTGTCATACATAATACATATTTTCTGTTGTTTTAGTCAAAAAATGGCACAATGAATGCTTTGATCTGTAAGCCATTATCAAGTGCCATTTCCACTTGATATATAGACCTATTGGGTCTATATATCAACTATTGTACCAAGTTTTAAATAATACACACACATTTTGCACAAGTGTGTGTGTATATATATATATATATATATATATATATACACACACATAAATATATATATATATATGCACACAATGCAAATATATACATACACAATGCATATATGTACACACATATACAAACACATTATACATGTACATAAATGTGGATATTTATATGCATACACACACTGAGAGACAGAGAGAGAAGAAACATCAAGAGAGAGGAAAAAAGACACTTGACACATGTAGTAAGCACTCTATAGATCCGAAATCAAATCCTCTTGATTTAGTCCTGTGGGCTATACAAAAAAATAGATACACAAAAGATATAGTAACACATGCACACACACACACACACAAATATAAGTACAAGTGGTTCGACAAAATGGAGGAAGAGAACTCAGTACATGATGTTGAGTATGCATTTTGTTTTTTTTTTATTAGTTGCAGCTACTACAGGACATAGATTTTCATACCAAAGCACTTTTCAAACAGATGAAAAAAGAAAACAGAAATGTATTTATAGAATTTTTGAAAATCAATAGAATGTTCTAAAGAATATCATTAATGCCAAATTATTACAATACATAAACTTGAAAGGTCATTGGTATTGCATGTTGAGAAGAAGAAATGAAAATATGCCTACATGTATGCATAAAGAAAATTTATTTACACACTCACACATACACAAATATACATACTCACACACATGTACAAATGTAACCACCACAACTATTCATTGTACTTGTGTACACATGTATATGTTTGAATGAATAATAATCATAGAATATAAGTGCACACATATCTACCTATGTGTATATGTATCCACACACAACCATCTCCATTATAAGTATAGACAAATACATACATTCAAATAAACATTCATACATGCTTCAGTGTACAGACATGAAAAAAGTTTAAAATGTTTAAGACAAGATTTAACCAACACCTGTATTCATTCAAGTACACAGATGAAATAGCACCACTCTCTCCCGGTATATTTGGGACCTGAAGGATACAACAATCCAAAATTTCAATTGAGAGAGCACACTTATGCATCAGTGAATTTAAATGCCTTCTCTGTTGATCTGTTTAAAATGCCATGTACTGATATAATTAATGTGCATATGTATATGGTTACAACACCCACCTCCAGGCATTTTTGAAAAAAATATGAACACAGATGGGTACATATTTATGTGTGCATGTGTATATATGTATATGCATGAGTGTGTGTGTATAACATGCATAGAAATATTTATGTGTGGTGTGTGCATGTGCACATCAATCACTACATTAAACAAGATAGATAGACAGACAGATGCATACATATATACACATACATATACTTTCTACTTCTAATGCTCATACAATAATGAATGAACAATATAAGAAAATAAAATGATATATAATGATGCATGCCTAATCTATATGGAAGAATTATACTTGATGTGTGTGTGTGTGTGTGTATATATATATATATATATATATATATATATATATATATACTGTATTTAAAAGCAGCAGAAATATAACAAAAGCTGTTACTCAGAGTTTCACGTTCCCGTCCACCGGACAGTTTTGTTATATATATATATCTATATATATATATATATATATATATACACACATGTGTATGTACATATATGTAAGTGTGTATGTATATATATATATATCGTACACAACATATATCCACTCAAAACACACACACACACACATCTATCTGCAAGTAGCATATTCTAAACACTGTG
Source organism: Octopus sinensis (assembly GCF_006345805.1). Lineage (NCBI taxonomy): Eukaryota > Metazoa > Mollusca > Cephalopoda > Octopoda > Octopodidae > Octopus > Octopus sinensis. The sequence continues at coordinate 43,534,815 of NC_043006.1, forward strand.
TATACATCTATGAAGAAGGTTTATATGTGTTTGGATATGCACATGTTCACACATTACATAAAGATACAGAGGCATCTATGCACATGCATGAGTATGCATGTATGTATACATGTGCCTATGGTGTGTCTTCATCTGCTTGAATACATCGCCATTAGAGGCACTCATGTGTATACACATATGCGAGCATGCATTTTCATGCGTAAAAACACACACACACACACAATTTCTATAACCTGACCTGTGTGGGAGGATAAGTATAAATATACTTATGCAGGCATGTAGCTTATTGTATATTAACACAAGTTTTTCCACTGCTATTTTGTCACAAATTTCTTTCATTTCCCTTCCTTCTACTCTTAATTTTCTTAGCATTTCATCATATTGTGTTGATGTCAGAATTTCCTCAGCTTCTTCCTCTCATTTACGTCCCACTTTCCACACATATCTGTATATGCTCAGCCTTCCTATATAAAGTACATTGTAGGCAAGTACACATATTCATACATATGACATTGTATATTTGTAGTGCATGTGCGTATGAGTATTGTGTATATGTGTATATTTAGCTGTAGGCACATGCATGTATATGCAAACTTAAATACATGTGTATGTAAGCTCATGCACATTTGTTCATTTATAAATATGTGAATATGCATAATGTATATCTGCATGCATACATACACATGCATGCATGCATGATGGCTGCAACCCAATAATTCAATTTCAAGCATTGCCATCACTCGACTGTTCTCTTAAAGCAGCATGGTTGTCATTTTTCACTCTTTAACACAAATGTGGTAAACGATGGGCACCTACTACAGCAGGTGTTTAGAGAATGCGACACACATACTGACACATGCCTTCATTTCATCATTGAAACTCTCAATGAGTACTTTTTGCCTTGTTTGGCTAAGGCCAACCATAATGTGCAGCACATAATAAAGCATAATACAGTTTTCTATTTAAGAGATGAGGAATTATGTACATTATTTACATTCGACGGATGTTTGTCCCCGTCTTTGTTGTTAGCCTTCTTCAGGTGTCTTGGGGAATTTTCGAACCTGGGTTCTCATTCCTAAGGTATTTTTTGTTATTATTATTATTATTATTATTATTATTATAGCTATTGTTCAGGTCACTGCTTGGAATCGAACTCGGAATCTTGGGGTTAGTAGCCCGTGCTCTTAACCACTATACCACATGCCTGTGGGCTTATGGCGTAGTGGTTAGAAATCAAATGGCAGGCTTACATACGAGTGTGTATGTTGAGCTTCAGTATACAAAGCAGAGTGTAGCAAATGCTTATGATATAATAGTTTCCTGTTTAGACACAATACCAGGAATCTTGAGGGGAAGGGATTAGCTGCTACCACTAACACCAGTAAATAACTGGTACTTCATTTTATTGAGCCTGAGTTGACCACAGTGATATTGCTGGAGGAAATGCTACTAAACAATTTGTCTGACATTCTCACTATTCTGCCAGCTCACTACCTTATGTTTATAAAAAAAATATCTATACAAGTATGCATATAGACACAAGTCTAGCTGTACGTACGTGGAATATGTATGTGTGCATATATATATATATCTTTTATTCTTTTACTTGTTTCAGTCATTTCACTGCAGCTATACGGGAGCATCGCCTCCAGTCGAGCAAATCGACCCCGGGACTTATTCTTTGTAAGTCAAGTACTTATTCTATTGGTCTCTTTTGCCGAACTGCTAAGTTAAAGGAGCATAAACACACCAGCATCAGTTGTCAAGCAATGTTGGGGGAGACAAACACAGACACGCAAACACATACACACACATACATATATATATATATATACATATATATGACAGGCTTCTTTCAGTTTCCGTCTACCAAATCCACTCACAAGGCTTTGGTCAGCCCGAGGCTATAGTAGAAGACACTCGCCCAAGTGCCATGCAGTGGGAATGAACCCAGAACCACATGGTTGGTAAGCAAGCTACTTACCACACAGCCACTCCTGCGCCTATATATATATGTATATACATAAATGTGAGCATATATATATATGTGCTGATTATTAACTTTTTTTTACTGAAATACCTATGAATGTGCACTTGCATATAAAGAAGTTGAGATTTTGGTATGTATGCACATGTGTGAGCACGCACTTGTGAATGTGCATGTACGCACATGTAAATAAACTTTTACATGTATACACATACATATATTTGTTTACAACTTAATAAACCAATGAATTTTCAAATTTATGGACCGTGATCATGTGATGTTAATGGCATTTTTCTTTTTCTTTTCTTTTTTTAGAACGTTTTATTGATTTCCATGACAATTCTATGAATACAATTACAAGTTTTTAATTTTTCTTTTTGTTTTTTTAAATCTCAGTTTGAAAAGTGCTTCGGCATGGAACCCTAGGTTCCCAAATAATTCCTTTAGTATTTTCAGCAAACACACACACACACACACACACACACAAATATGTACATACATGCATACACACACACAAATATGCATATACACATGCAAACACATACACACAGAGGTCTACTCTATTTAGCAAGACCTGTGGCTAAAGAATAACAGCTATTGCAGTTATTGTAATAAAGGCCTAAAAGTATATTGGCTTTGATCAAGATGTTGCTATACCACATTCTGAACTTGTTATCACAACTACATAGTCTTTCTTTTAAATCTTATTTAACTATTCGTTTATAGTAAAATGTACAAATAAAAGTGTGTAAGGATGGAGGTGTAGTAAAATCTATTGAGTACAACTGATATCTTTACTTCCTGCTTTTCTTACATTCATATACCTTGTCTGTTCAGACTTCTTATTCTCAAACATCCAGTTGTGATGTATTAATTGTCACTCCGTAATTAGATAATTTTCATTACTTATAATAAATTGATATATATATATAACTTAGGTACAAGGTCAGCACAAATTTTACAAGAAGTAATATTCAATTAAATTAATCATAATACTTAACTGCCACATTACCAAACAAAAAAATTAGAAGGATGAAAGCTAGTCAATGCTGGAAGGATTTGAACTCAGAATACAATGGCTTATGACTAAAAAATATACCACAGGGCATTTTTGTCCAACACTGTACTGATTCTATATGTTAATATTGAAACATTAGTAATTGTGTAATATATTATTTCATCCATAAATTTAGAGTAATTCCAAGAAAGAATCTAGTGTGTGGTTTTAATAATGTATATGCATATATACACATACATACATACATTCATACATACATACATATATATATATATATATATATGTATATATATATATATATATGTATACATCTATCTCTAGCTTACTAGCTAAAGTGTAAAGATTATAACATATTTCTGATAGTTAAGGTATTGTATATTGTCAATGGAGATATGTTGTTAATTATATCTGAGTAGTAGCTTTCGAGATAAAGAGCAGCTGTAAATTGAAACAATAATTTAGAGAATGTTTAAGAGCTTTGGTAGAAATATTTAGAGGTTCTCTCTCACTCTGTCTCAAATTTGATTTTTAATTAGTATGACATTGAGTAATTTTAAAAATTTAGATGCACACAGAGACAATACAAGTCGTTTTCTTTCTTCTTTTTTAACTTACTGATATACATAAATTACAACCTAAAGAGACAAACTTTTATATATTTTTAGAACAAATAACAAAGGAAAGGAAAGGAAATGGTTATCTATGAGAGCAATTTCTATGTTGGAATGTTTGCTGCAATATAATAAAGAAAATGGTTGAATTTGGTTTTACCTGTTCATCTTACAGACCCTTGGTCAAGCTTGAAACTTAAAAAACCACAAATATTTAAACAAAGCAAATATTCTGTGCAAAAAAGATCACAGAGAGGGGGAAAAAATTCCACATTTCATTTAGTTTAAAAGAGTTGTTTTTTTCCTCATATAAAACTGAGAAGAGTTTGTGTGATGTGTTTGTATGTAAATATACATACATGGAGATTATATATATATATATATATGAAAGAGATACTGTACATACATATATACACACACATACACATGTATGTATATAAGCATATTATACGTATATATATATATATATATATATATATATATATATATATATATAATATATATATATATATTATATATATATACACTATACGTATACATATATATATATATATATATATACATATAAATACACACAGCACACACAAACATACACATACAAGCATATATATATATATATATATACATACACACACACATACTGCTGTATATACATATATAGTTATGATTGTATTATGCACTGAAGAAGTGTTTCCATACTTGAACAATAACAGGAAAAAAATATGATTTTTTTAGATAATAATAATCAAGTGTGAGAAAAGTAGAAGTAAAAAAAATAAAATCATTATTCATGAAAATGTTTAGATAAAAAGTAGAAACAATATTGGAGGAGGGGGGGAACGTTTGATAAAGTGTAATGGATGCAGAGGGAATTAGAGTACCAAAAGTATCATACACAGAACAGCAACAGAACACATTTGAACTGGGTTTACAGACTGAATACAATCAAAACTAAATATGGGACTGACATGGAAGAATGCAAAGGAGCTTAAACCAACCATAAATAAACCAAAACTCAAACAAGGACAAAGGAACAACAAAAACAATAATAATGACCACAACAACGAGAAAACACAGTAAATTAATAACGATGATGAACAAAAAAGGCAAAATAAAAATGATATTCATGTCTTTGGTTTGAATGAAACCATTTCTAGTCTAACTGAACAAGACCAATACATCATTGCTATGGAAATATGATGGGAGATGAAATGCCCTTCATTTTGATTCAGGTATAAGTAAGCAGTAGTGCCTGGTTTGCTTTTAGTTTTTGTTGCCGTTTTTTTTGTTGTTTTTTTTTTTTGCATGTGTGCGTCTCTTTTGTTTTTGTTTTTTACTTTCGATAATAATTTAGTGTAAACATCGACTTCTTTAAGTGTTTACGGAATACTAAAATGCTTTTACCTTTTTCAAATCTTATTCAAAATATGTGGTGGACAGCACAAAGGTTTACATAATAAACAAATGTATTAATAATCATTTTTTTGCTTCCTTCTAGAATTAAGATGTTTTTAAAAGAATTTTTGCTTGTTTTATTTTATTAACTAAAATGAAAAAAAAAAATTTCATTTTTATTATTAAATGCATTTTTCATTTGGCTAGCAAACAGCTACTTTTCTGAAGTATTGATCTATAAAACATATTTTGTTTTATTTTTAACTCGCGAGAGATTAGCATTTAAAAAAGCACATTAAACAATTTAGGTTTTTTTAAAGAAAATTTATATTATAGATTTTTAAGACTAAAACCCGCATCAAAATATGTTCAATAATACTCTCATGGGAGAAGCAAAGAGAATAGAATTCTAAAACCAACTAGAAAAAATACAAAAGGCCAACACGTGATAAAATGTTTTTATGTACAGTAGTAGTAACAAACATTATCATTTCTCAAAGTCCCAACCATGCTGAAATATTTGCAATCACTAGGTTCTTAGTTTCAAACTGCTTCAAAGCAAATCACAAAGAGAAAATGAAGACAGCAGTATTCTAATGAGAATTTACAAGGAGCTCCCAAGTGGCAATGACAACTCCTGTCATGAAACATGTTTAGTATCTGAATGGGAATGATTTACGAGTTATTTATAGCATTATATCACCAAAACAATCTAATAATCTTTCCAAAACAAATGAAAGCAAATTGCTCAATCAATGGCACAATTTCATTTATTTTCCATGAAGATAAGATTGTACAGCAACCAATGCTAGGTAGCTTTAAGCGGTTAATTAGCTGGAAGCACATCAACAACAAATCACAGCTGTTATTTCCAGAAATTCTTGACTAATTGACAATATTGACTGGATAACAAACACTTCACAGGGAGTGAAAATGTCTTCGAAATAAAAGCTGTTGATTACTTCAAGCAGCCGACGTAACTCAAGAAAATGACAACTGACAAATTCTAATGTCTTTATATTTGTGTTCAGTGGTTCAGTGGTTCAAAAACATGAATCCACTAGAGTACTGTCGTATATTCCTTGAAGCAGGATACAAATTCACTACTAGCAACTTAACAGAGGAAACCATATATATATATATATGTATATTACGAAATTTAGCGGCAGGCAAATGAGATCTTAGAAAGCATTCTTTGGGTTTCAGTTGCGGAAACTAAGAACAAAAATCAATCGAAAATATGTGGCCATTGTAATAAGAGAGGAAATCACAGTAAATTGGTTATTTACACTTTGAAAAGAACAAGTTCAGAGAGTTTTAATATTAATCATATCAATGATATTTAAAATGGTGTAAAACAAAATTTAGTACAACTGTACCATAACAGGAGAATTCAGAGTAGGAAAGTAATTTTAAAAGTGAATCTAAAATTTCTATAACTGTTGGGCTGATTTGCTTTATTTATAATAATCCATGAGGGATTAGCATTGATTTTAGATGTGCAATGATATTTCATTTTGCTGAGAGGTGGGAATTCTATACAATCTTGATATAACATTGCTAGATTTAACTTTAGCTATATGAGGTCAAGACCACAATATTGATGTCCTTCACAATGGCGAAGATTAATTTCCCAGGTTTTCAGTAAATAAAACAGCTAAGTTAAATGGTTGGTTATTAACAGTGAAAATAAACTCTACTGCCACTGCTGCTAATCCCAAAGAGACAATGAGTTACAGTTCAAACCCAAGAAGGTTTCCTCCAATAATTATTGAAAGCCATTGAATGGAAGACACTTATGTCCTATAAGGGTAGCCTAGCAGCAAAGTTAATAGACTCTGTTGTGGATCTTTCATTCCAAAGAGCAATTCTTTCTCTCTCTCTCTTTCTCTCTCACACACGTGTGCATCTGTATGTATATGCATCTTATATCTATGTGTGGATGTGAGTGCGTATGCTTGCATACAATATACACACACAAATACATAGAGAGAGAAAGAAAGAGGAGGAGGGGGGAAAGAGACAGAGCAATATACTTCCAGAACAAGACATATTGTGGTAAAAATGAATGTTTCATCTTGTAACATGTTTGCTCCGACATATTTTGCCTTTTGTTACTGGCAGTCTATTTACATTCTTGTCTTGCAAAGTTAACAATGGTCATGAGAGAGAAAGAGAGAGAGAGAGAAGGACTGAAGTGTGGCAATGTGTAGGAGAAAGACAGTGGGTGGGTCGGTGGGGAACAGGAATATAAAGAAAATAGAAGAGTAAGAGAGAGGTTATCAAATTGTTAACACCACACAAACAATAAAAGGAGAAGGTAAAACACACACTCTCTCTCTCTCCCTCTCTCTCATACAGTCACAAAAACCTTATCACACACACACACATATACTACTGCATGAGTAAGTTTTATATAATTTGATTTGAAATTAATCTTGTATGGCCTCTTAGTAAATCAGATTTTTAGATCATGCTTGCAGGGTAAAGAACGTACAAATTTCCATCATTATAACCATTGCTGCCACCACCACCACCACCACCACCACAATTCAGACAACAACAACAGTAGAAACAACTATTGCTGCTGCTAAAAACAATCACCAGCATCACTATACTCGTTGTTGCCTTCAATTATCTTCAGGACAGTTCTTACAGAGATACAAGAGAGAAACTAGTTGTGTCTGGAGTTTGAGAGCACCTACAAATGGTAAACACCTCAATTTCATTATATGAGAAATCAAAAACAGCTGAGTCTTAGTGCTAGGTTCCAGCAGGGTATTAGCGATATGTTAGCCTAGTAGTTCTTTATTCGCCATGATAGATCGCTAGCCACTATACCTTTTTTCTATTTTCTCTCCCTGTTTATTTCTGTCGAAGTGCATAGGCTCGAAATGTAAAAGACTTTCTCACTTCCCGAGCGTTAAACTAATACATCAGTTTGTTGTTTACAAACCCATTTTTGTCTTTTGTTTTTTTTTGTAAATTCTCACTAGTAGTTCCTTAAAATGGATTTACATACTCTCTTTAACATACATCTGTATTTGATAAATAACTAACACTCTTTAACATGCATCTGTATTTGAAACGGTGGTTCATTAACTTTGCTACAAGTTCAAGGAATCAGCAAGAAGCAATTTGCGATCTTAGAGAGAACTTTATGCATGCACGAACACACACATACATTTTCCTCATATAAGGTATATGTAATCTTTAAAAATCAAGCATTTTAATTCAATCATGTGTGGGTATGCATGTATGTAGTTGTGTATGTGTGTATGTGGATTCATATATATGTGTATGGATATTGATTTCCATTCTCAACTTTGTTCAATATCTACTAAGGATCATTAATATTCACAAGGCCACTTGTGTGAAACCATGGTATGGATTTTAATATACACACAAACACATACACAATATAGACACACAAGGCAGTTGTTTCGATGTGTGTATCATCCATTATGAAATAAAGATGCTCATTTGTTTTCTAAAGAATATTTAAATTATATGAAAACACGTAATAAAAAGAAAAATTAAAATTCTTTCTTTCTCAGTTTATTTACAAAATATATAAACATACAGGTACAGGTGTGCCCTGCGAGGTTAAGAAGTTTGCTTTCTAGTATGGTTTCAAGTTCAGTTCCACCATGTGGCGCTTTGGGCAAATATCTTTTAATACAGCCCTAGCTTAACCAAAGCTTGAAACAGGTAGACAGCAAACGAAAGATACATGTCATGTATTTCCATATACATATGTGAATGTGTGTGGAGAAGACAGAGTGTGCATGTGTGTGTGTGTATTTGTTTCTGTCTCCTTGTCTTCACAACATGTGAGAGTTGTAAATGAGTGTCACTGCCATACAAGCAGTCGTGTCATTCATTTCTGATGTTCTGTGGAAACAAGTTTGACCACAGGGGGAATATTATATTGCTTGGGGTTATGTGCAGGTTTGCTATAAAAAATCTGCCTCTATTATCTCCGTCCAACCTATGCAAACATGGAAAACGTACGTAAGAACAATGATTATGACGGTGATGATGATGATAGATAACAAACCAACAGACACAGTGACACTTTCCTTTCTTCAATTACACACACACACACACACTCAGAAATTAGTAATGGATTAAGTTAAGAAAGCTGAAAATTATTTATGTCTAAATTAACAATAGACAATTGTACTAATTACAAGTTTGAATAGATGTAGAAGTAATTATAGTTTTAATAAGTTAACCATTCCAAATAATTTATTCTAATCACTTTTGTCATGTAAATATTAAAATGGAAATTTCATTTTGTTGTGCAAACAATAACTTAAAAATGAATATGTATATGTGTTTGTGAGAGAGACAGAGAGAGAGAGAAAGAGGGGGTGAGTACACATGACTTGATAGTCACCTTGAAGCCTTGCAGTTTCTTCTGCCAGTTAATATTGAAAGTAATCAGCTGAATACTTAGTTATGGACTTCCCAAGCTGATTGCAATTTTTTTTTAAAGTCTTGAAGAACCTTATTTCCATTTTTTTTTGTATCTCCCCACCACACCCAGCAAGATAGGAGGCAGGGTTTGAACTCACAAGGCACAGAGCCAAAACAGATATCTCAAGGTACTACATCCTATGCTCTAAAATGCCACCAATCCACCATTCTAGATTGATACTTTATCCTCTCAAAAAGAATGAATGGCCAAGTGAACTTAAGCAGGGCTTAAATTCAGAATGCAAAAAAACAGCAAGACACTCTGGACAACTCTAAAAAAACAGCAAATTCAAAGCAACAAAATATATATATAAATATATGTATAAGCTGAGAGAGAGAGATAAAGTGTGTGGGATAATTCAGGGGTTTTTTTTTTTTAATGCAGCAGTTTATTGATACGGTGAGTACTGAAGGACCCACACTCAATAAATATTATTAAGAAAAGCAGTCTGTTTCAGGAAAATGGCAATGTTTATATACTTTTTAACAGTAGAACACCAAGTAGATAAAGCTATAAATAACGATGTGCAAAAGTCAGGTTTAAAAAAGCTTTGGATGGGAAAAGTTGAAGGCTTTAGCTTTATCTGCTTTGCATCCCACCATTAAAAACGATTTATTTCACACCTCTCACAGTTTCTGAATTCTTATAACATTCATTCATATATATATATATATATATATATATATATATATACACACACACACATATATATATAAACATATATATATACATACATACATAGCTACATATATATATATATACATACATATATATATATATATACATACATAACTTATATCTAATGTTCATATGCATTCATGTTTTGCTTTCACTGTTACCAATTGCCCAACATTCATGACTACAGAGAAAAGTTATTTCAGTTAAGTTGATAACTTATGCCATTCCACAAAATAATATCTCCTTGAGAATCGGACAAGAGTTTGCATACAAGAGAATTACAATGAAGATATAATGTGCATACATATATTATGATTTTGGTCTGTTTCCAAGACCTGCACATCACTCCTGGTGTACATAAGCCAGCTTCTGAAAAAGCTTCTCAACTATCTTTCACAGTTAAAGCTTGGTTCTATCAAATCCTAGAGATAATGCTACAGAATCATCATATTTAATTACAATAAACTAAAGCACATAGTGGTTGAGATGCTTGGGTTATAATCATATGTTCATGGGTTCGATTCCTAGACAGGGCAGTACATTCTGTCCTTGAGCAAAACACTTCATTCCACATTGCTCCAGTCTACCTAGCTGGAAGGAGTCCCAGTCAGATGTAAGTACAACAATCTCTTTCCCTCTCTCTCTCTCTCTCTCTCTGCAACTCTCAAACTTTGGGTGTTCTTCACAGTCAAGGATAAAGAAGTCAAGAGGGTGCCTATGTCTGCTCGCAATGACACACATCTAAAAAGAATTAATGAAAGCAAGGTAAACATTACAACCAATGGCTGGTTGCACTGTACTTTAATTCCACAAAGGACCTCATATTTCAAGTATCATTTTAACAAGGTTGGCTTATATATCATTGCGACAGTAGTGGCTATGGTGGCAATCACTCCTTCATATATAATATTATTGGTGTGTGCTCTCTCTCTCTCTCTCTGATTTATATAACATGTATTACACATGGATGTAGCACTGGTGCAGGTGCCATGCAAAAAGCACCCAGTACACTGGAAAAGTGGTTGGCATTAGGAAGGGCATCCAGTCAGAGAAAACGTATCAAAGCAGATGAAGGAACTTGGTGTGGTTACCAGCTTTACCAGCTCCTGTCAAGTTGTCCCATCCATACCAGCATGGAAAAACAGACATTAAATGATGATGATGATGATGATATTAATTTCTTCTTGTGTAGTCCCAAAAGATTAAAAGATATAAAGCTAACTTCAGCTAGATTTGAACTTAGAAGTAAAGTAAATACTGTAATGTAGTTACTAAATGCTTAGGACCATTCTTCCAGCTTACTATTTTCAGTTATATCCAAAAATTTTTCGAACTGTGCCATCTAATATTTTGTGTAACAGTTTGTCCTTATATACACAATAGAATGTTAACATAAAGAACACTAATTATTATTATTTTTTTTTTTTTTTTAGAAATACGCATTCTAAAAATATCAAATTATGGAAAATGGGTCTAAGTGAGAAGATGGTACTAAAGATTCCTTATTAGAAGGCCAAGAGGTGACTATTTATGTGCTATACGAAATCTAATTCACTATGGCTCTTTGGTACTATCCTAAACTTGGACCATTATATTGGAAGATTCCTATTGAAACAAAATGTGATTTCTTTGCAGCTAATAAATAAATAAATTTATAAATAAATGAACGAAAGAATGAAGAAATATAATAAATAAGTAAATAGATAAATGAAACCAATGAAGATGGAATATTGGTCATTTAAAAATATATAGAATACAGTGATCATTTCCAATTTCAGAACATTGTTCTGAAAGGATGCATTCTTTAAGCCAGTCGCAGCTGTAGATGGAAAGGTCAGCAACCTATTATGATAGAGAGATATGAGCAATTTAACACAAAACAAGGAAGGCAGAGAGAGAAAGAGACAGAGACAGGATTTTAGTTTAAACATTTACCATTTAGGATGCATAGGCAGGATGCTGAAACTTAATAATGTATGTGTGTGTGTGTGTAGTTATGTGACAGGTGCAGAAGAGAAGGGTGCAGCTACTGGTGCATGAGCAGGCGCAATCTCAGTAAATGGCTATAACAAGAGAACATTTATTACAAACTATACTATACACTGCAGTGGTGGATTATCAGGGTTTGGACTTGTCTGGTCTACCTGAAAGTACCAAACAATTAAGGCAGTTCCTCCTCCTCACTGAGAAATTAAAGCAAAACAAGGAATATATGCAAATTACCATGCTGCCTAAAATTTATTCTAAACATGATGATGATGATGATGACGACTGTGGTGGTAGTGATGGTGGTTATAGTAGTAGCAGCAGTAACTTATAGCACAGGTGGTGATGGTGCTGTAGTAGTAGTAGTAGTAGTAGTGGTGCTAGTAGCAGCTACTACTACTACTACTACTACTACTACTGTAGTAGTGGTGGTGGTGATAGTAGTAGTAGTAGCAGCAGCAGTAGTAGTAGTAGCAGCAGCAGCAGCAATGGCAATAGTAGCAGCAACAGCAACAAAGCTCCGTCCTAAAATACCCACTTACGTAATAGAAACTATCATTAATGCTTTATGAAAATATAGAGGAATATTTATGTGTGTTTATGTATCTTTAGAAAGAAAAGAGGGAAATATTTAGAAAGCATCAGCAAAAATAAAGGAGAGGAGAACTAATGATGGAAAAGCTACAGAAAATTGTTTCCTTTTTTTTTTTTTTTGAAAAAAAAAAAAAAAAATGAGGAAAATCTAAGGCATTTTATCATAACATTTCAGAATCCATTAAAATTTGTTTTTATTATTATTTCATTATTTCTTGAAGGAGGAAGAGGTAATAAGGAGAGAAAAGAAAGAGAGAGAGAGAGAGAGAGAGAGAAAGCATGGATCCTTAAAAGAAAGTTTTACTTTTGAATATTGAGTATTCTTTTAGACCAAACAGAATATTAGCATTTCTGGTCTTTGTATGTCTGTGACTGGATATTTCTGTTTAGTTGCCATTATAATGAAACCAATAAAAAAAAAACATGATAAAATAGTATTAAAAAAAACTAGTGAAGATATTTTCCATTGAATAGAAAAAAAAAATCCAACATTTCTCTCCAACAAGTGGCAGTGAGGTATGGATGGAATGGGTGATAGATTGCTGGGTTTTTCTTTTTCTCTTAAATACTCCTCCTCCTTTTACCCCTCCTGGTGGTATTTTGAAGCATATTTTTTAATAATAATAACAGCAATGGTTTCAAATTTTGGTGCATGGTTGTCAATTTTGAAGGGTGGGGTAAGTTGATCACATTGGCTAGAGTACCTGATTGGTTCTTTATTTTGTCAATCCGGGGATGGAGGGCAGAAGTGAAAAGAAAGAACCAGTCGACGTAATCAACTTGCCCTCTTTGCATGAAAAATTGCTGGCCCTGTGCATAACTTCAATTCACTGCTATAAAAATAACATAATGTAATATATAAAAAAAAATTACCCATACCCATTCTCCTGCTATCAATAATAATTATAATAATAATAATAATAATAATAGTAAAAGGAAAGACAGAGATGTGTGCATTGTAGTTGAATGAATAAAATTGTGAATAAAAAAAGATCTTCGCTGAATTTCTTATGTAACTGGTGATTTAATTGGTGCAAAAATTTAGAAGGAAAAAGACATTCTAATTATGAATATATAAATGTATATATATATAAAGATAACTGCATGTTTTTTTTTTCTTTCTCGATTTTTTTCAAATGTTTATTCAAAATTTTGATTTAAAAGAATAAATAAAATGGAATGATGTATTGGTCATTATTCAGGTAAGGTAGGAAACGTACAGACAAAGACCAAGTCAACTTGGGAATGGGAAGGATAAAAACTGATGTTGCAAGCATGTTACTGGAAGCAAACAGCAACAGCCAGGACACTGAGCAGCAAAACAAAGAAAGAAACAAGGATGAGTTTTTCTAGAAAAGAAGCCACATGTACTGACCACATAATAGTTACATAGTTGCTATGACATGCAGATTACATGGAGGGTAGAGTGCTAGAGTGCTGCTGGAAACCCTTACCATATGGTACTTAACAATAGCTGTTGATAAATTGAGATTTTGGGTGGAGGGCGCCCCACTCCCTATTTTTAAAGTGTTACTCAGCTACAGTGAACTACACAGGAACTAGGTAACATGGTCAGATACTATAAGCTAATCGAGATATTATTATCTTTTGACAATAATGGTAATAAGATGTTTAACTCCAATTTCCACACAAATATATGAACAACAATGTACTATTGCAGTGTAGGCAAGGAGTAAATAATATAAAGTAGTAAACACATGCCAGTAGAGAAAATTCTATATCAATAGAGATTGTACCACTCCAAGAGATGCTGTACTTCTCTGAGAGACACTACATCATGCCAAGAAGGAAATCACCATCACAACAGAGAGCAAACTACCCCAATAGTTAGTTTACCACTTAGACACTATTCTGATGCTGCAATTACTAATTGCTGTAGAAATTGTACCGCTTCAAAACACACGGTGCCAACATATTATGAAACATACCATGCCCATACAGATTTAAATGAGTGTACAAAAAGAAGATGAGTGAACCTAATAAACATCTTTGGAAGTGTGGTTGCATGTGCATTAAACTTCACTATGGTGAATAGTAATACCCTTAGAATTGGAAACTAGAATGAAATGCAAACAAAAGAAACTCTACTATTGCCAGTACAATGATATATTTTGAGGACATCTTTTGTAATCTCTAAGAGACACAGGTTTATTAACTTAAGTTGGCACCAAGACATGTAATTCATAGAAATAAGGATAGACTAACTCAAGGAGTTAGGAAAAAGATAGTGAGTCCTTGAAAATAAAGCAGACATCAGCAGACAAACAGCATTAAACCTAATGAGACAGTTATAGACAACAATATTGGGAGACACGAGATGCAGATTGTTAACCTAAAGAGACACCTAAAATGAATGGCCTGAACGGAATATCAAAAGTGAAGCAACTAATTAACAAAAAGCAGAGATTAGAGAAAGAGGGGAGTACAGAATGAGAGATGGGTAGGGCCACACACACATGTACATATATCTTTAAATATGCTTGTATGCATGAGCATGTACATGAGAGTATGTATATATATGGGTATATGTGAATGTGTGTCTACATATATACACATATGCACAAATAAATACAGGGACAGAGGGAGGGGGAGAGAGAGAGAGAGAGGAGGGAAGGGAAATACCATCAACCCAGCATATCTAACTTGATACTAATACAGTACTAGTAGAATATGTTTTTCTTTAAATTCCAACAACAAATCTGCTTCTTATAACAGTAGAGAAATATGAAGAGTTGATTTTTGTTGTCATAGTCAAAAGTAACTTAGTATGGTTTAATCTTCTGACATATAAACAGTTCTCAAGAACTGCAGTGCTGTTGGTCATGTACACTCTAAGGTTTTGATACTAGTTGCATATAACATGGATTTTAGTTGAAACATATCCAGCGCTGATCCGCAGAGAAATCTGACTCAAAGTTGACATGTATAACATGAAGCATTTAGCATCAAGTTACCAGTCAGTTGCATACAACAATATTTACTGCATTTCAAAATAAATAATATTATTAAAAACTAAGTAGCCAAAACCAATATTTATGTTAGGAAAAGAATGAAGAGGAAAAAAAAATTAAAATAAATTTTTTTTTTTTTTTTTTTAAATGGCAATCGATAGATCGATCAATAAGATCATTAATGAACTTTGTTATTAAGTAAAAGCCAAACGACAAGCTAATGCAAAATATTCTGTAACATGATATGAGTTGCAAAGATCGGCAAACTGCTTCTTTTGCAAATAGACTTTTCACATAGCTTCCTACCAAATACACTAAATGCAGTTGCAACTTAACAATAACTAGACCACCACCCTGCACCGTCTTCACCTCACCCCTCTTATTTTTCTTATGTTTGGTTTCTGTTATTGTGTGTGTCTGTGTGATGTAGTTGTTGTTGTTTATATGACCATGAAATATCTCAGAGGAGTAAGTTGAGAATCTATATATTGATTTTATCTCATTTAATCCTAGAATGGAGATCAACCAGCATAGATATGCATTCTCATGGAAACAAGATAATGGGAATAGAAAAAATATTTAAAATGTGTGTGTATGTGGAAAACGATATGAAAAAATATATACATCAGTAAAATATGGCAAGGAGGAAAAAAAAAAAACAGAAAGTAGCAATAAGAGAAAATAGAAATTCTATTTTGCATTTCCTACATTAGATAGAGGGAAAAAATGTTTATGATATAGCAATCAATACTACATTTGCAACTAATACACTTGTTGGTTGAGGAAAATATTCAGAATTTTTCTTTTCTATTTAAATCAAATATTCCTAGTAATTAGAGTATGGAGCAGCCATAATAACCATGTGTTCTCTGCAAAACTGTCCATTTCCTATGTTAGTTTCACAATAACGTAGAAATGTAAGGTTGACAGATACTGGGAGACAGCAGGAAAATATTCTTTAACATAGATTAAAGACTGTTTGGAGAACCAACAATAGAAGAACTGCTTTAAAATTCAAAAATCTAATAACAGGAGCCTGTTTTACGCCCTTCACACTAGCCTTGGAATAATTTCAAAAAGTAAGCACTTTCCATGTGGAGCCAGCCTGTTTTCAATGCCTGCATTACAAGAAAGTTATAATTTCCACAAGTTCTATGTAAGACATATAAATCTCTCTCTGTTATGCAGAAAGTAACAACAAGAGGAAAGAAACATTAAAACGATACCCATTTGATATATAGCTGACAAAATGGTGGGGTTTTTTTTACAAGAGGGAAATCTATAACCAGTATTGAACTTTGACTAACTTTGATGCTGCTATAGCTAACTTAGCAGCAATAATCTGAATATAAATAGCAAACAGAAAATAAAAGAGGAACCCGCATGGAGTATAGCAGAAACGCTATTATGATAGACATCAAACACACATATTTTTCTTAACGAATAAATGAATAATTAAACAAGATAATTAAATAACATTATAATGGAAGTGAATGGAATATAATTTCCAGATGAAAGGAAAATTAACTAAAAAAAAAAAAAAAAAAAAAAAAGAAATTAGATTTTCTATCTTATAATCAAATTCAGCCTGAATTTGATGGATTTTTTTCATCCCCAGCTTCACACCAATGTAGCAAACAAAAAAAGAAAAAAAAACAGCCCAAGAAAATGTTTGAAATTATTAAATTTAAGGTAGAATTTATAACGAGTTGGGGTGGGGGGTGGGGTAGAGGGATGGTCAGATTTAAAAAAAAATTGTGGCACTTAGCTAATGTTAAGTACTAAAGGTCAGGGTAGGTTGAGCAGCCTTAAAGTAAGTTTACCTGGTTCACGTAGAATGTTATGCTACCACTTTGCTGAGTGGCCACATTGTCATGAGTACCCCGATACTACAAGAGGAGAAAAAGGAAACAGCACGTTATACAACTAGAGGTGGACATTCAATAATGTAGAAGATGAGGTAAATGAACAGAGAAGGAGGGGGTTGTTTTCTTTTTTTTCCCGGTTATTTGTAGATTTTCTTTCTTTTCAAACCCTTCCCCTCCCCCACCTCAAACTCTGCTTGATAGGGTTATCAAAAACTATTGCTTGTCAGTAAGACTTCTAAATGGACGGGGAGAAAAAAAAAATTGATCTTTTGCGTTCTTTGAAACAACTAACACTTAACAATCACACCTTGCCCCAACACACAAACGAACATATATATATATATATATATATATATATATATACATACACACTCACATATATGTATTTGTGTATGTATGTATGTACATATATATGTATACACACACATATATATATACACATACACACACATATATATATGTATTTGTGTGTGTATGTATGTACATATATATATATATACATACATACATTATATACACATATATGTACACACATACACATATATACATATATATGCATACACATATATACATAGATACATATATATATATAGATACATACACACACACACACACACACACATATATATATATACACACACACATACAGAAATAAGTAGATCGAAGTGCTAATGTATATTTCTATTATCACAAGAAACATCGATTGCTTGCTCTACAGTAAATTAGAAAAGAAATTTTAATTAATTGATAGCACTCAATGTTAATTGTAAAAGGCTAGCTGGGAAGTAAAGCAGCTTCTGAATGAAAGTGCCAGAAAGTACGAAGCAGAATCAAATTAAAAAGATGCTTGGGTACTGATTGTTGTTGTAAAGTCTTCAAATATTTCAGCCAAAGTCTTAACTAAAAATAAACAGCAGCATAGCTTCCTCCGAATACCCTCATGGACCCTGTAATTCCTACCGTTCTACTGAAATTGTCACACCTATTTTTCGATGTTAATCACATTAGGAATGCTTGCAAGAAAGTAAAAGGCTTTTAACACTACACAGTGATGAACAGTTTAGTGAAGACATGCTGTTTTTCATTTTTTTTCATTTTTTTTTAAAGTCTCAAAAATATACATAGCATCAAAGTGTTAAAAAAAAAAGAAAAGAAAAGACAAAGTGTGGAAAGGCGGGGAAAGAAAGAAAGAAAGAGACATATCCTGAAAAAATGCATGTTAACGTAAATTCAGTGAAATTAGTTATTCTGCGTTGAAAAACAAACAATCAAGAAAGAACAACATTAAGTAATTACTAACGAGGCAAAGATTTGTGTTGGAATTAAAGGGATTAGTTTATTATTATTACTATTTTTATTCATTTTAATGTGGAAAACACACACAGAAATGACAAATAAAAGAGATTAAAGTAAATTAATTTCACTACTAGACTCAGTGTTGGTTAATAATTTAGTGGAAAGTAAAAACAAAAGATTAGACATATTTTCTAAACATGCATGTTTATAACAACAGTGTTGCTTTATTTTGTGCAGATCAAGGAATGAAGTGCTGTATACTTCCAAAGTACTAATATTATTTTTACAAGATTAATAATAATAATAATAATAATAATAATAATAATAATAATATTGGAAACAAGACTGACAATAACGACACCAACAACAACCACAACCAAAACAACAACATCAATAACGAAGACTACCACACCAATAACAACATGGAACAATTTAAATGACGGCTGAATAATAATAATAATAATAATAATAATAATAATAATAATAGTAATAATAATAATAGCAGCAACACTGATATTGATGACGACAATGAGAGTATCAAGTGCAGTCACTTAATATCTCATGAACAACAGAAGAGGGTCTTTTGTCTCCTAAATATTTCTCAAAATACAAGAAGTAGAAAAGAAAGTTTTAATCTGCAAAACAAAATAATATAATTACTCCTGCTATAGACAGAGAAAGATTTTAAAAATAGCATTCGCATTTCCAGCCACGAAATGGGAAAAAGACGACGACGAAGAAATTCTTTTGGGAAATGGAAATTACACTGATATATGTTATTACCTTTGAAAAGACAGAATTTTCTGTCAGATGTAAATAAACAAATGATATTGGAGATGATGATGATAATGATGATAATAATGTACAAGAGAAAAAATCTATTATATGAGAGGAAAAAAAGACAATTAGTATTGTTAATAAATATATATATATTTATATATATATGTAGTTGGATTCTTAATATTCTGTGCAGTTTGGTGATATTGAACACTGGAAAGAACATATATATGATGGGCATGACATGAAATATTTAAACTATGCCTTAACAACAAATTAAGGAGGGGGGGGCAAAGTGAAACTATCAGTGCTGTTGTTGTTATTATTATTATTATTATTATTATTGAGTGAGAGAGCAGTGCATGCCATCGAATTGATGCTGGGGTAAAATATACAAAGCCCAGTATACCCATCATGACCACCCCTTCTGATAAGGGTACACCGGGTACATGCATCACAACCATGTGTGTGCAACATGATGATCTCATATCAAGATAAACAGTGCATGACCTTGAAGGTGAGGCCCAGTTAGAATTTTCTTCAAGTCGAGTAGCCCATCCCGCTCAAAAGGACCCTGAATAAGGGTTGTTTCAGGATGTTGAACAAAACACCCATATTTCCGAAGGTGAATTATCCAAACCCCAAAGAATTCCTCTGAACACATAGCTATGATGCTCCCCCACTACTTCTGCATTATTATTATTATCATTATTATTACTATTACTATTATTATTATTATTATTATTATTATTATTCAAAAATTGACTCAGGATTTGGTATCCACATTTTCAATAAGCTGTCAAGTGCTCAAAACCCTTCCGATGATGATTTTACCCGTTCTTCTAAAGAACATTCCATTCCAATCGCCTTCATCCATGTCATTATTTATAGTCCCTAATGCACCAATTATCAGAGGCACAACCTTTACAGATTTCATGTTCCAAATCTTCACAAACTCAAATTTTAAGAGGATATATTTTTCAATTATTATTATTATTATTATTATTATTATTATTATAAAATCATTATTATTATCATCAGTAGTAGTAGTAGTAGTATGCATGCATGCTTGTTACATGTGCTTGAAAAGTATATTTTATTTCTAAAGAAAATAAGCTCATCCTGAGTTCCATTGTTATTCTTAACCCTTCAAGCATTTAAACTGGCCCAAATATTCTCTCTGTTTTCCTTTTCAAACTGGACAGATCCAACTTCTCTCACCTACCCTACAATGTCATTCTAAAAATCAACAGTCACATCATCAAAGTCTCAATGCTATGAGATAATATAGGATTAATTGAAAACAATGTGAATAAACAAGCATTACATTTGACAGAGTAATCTGAATGCTTAGTGGGGTAACCTGTTGTAAATTAGAAGGGAGCTAATAAAAGAACAGCAATGAAGATGGTCAATGATGGTGAGTGGAGAGGAGAGATAACAACATTCAGAAAAATAAGAAGATAACCCAAGCTCCAATTTCCAAAAGACTGTTACCAAAAACCATAGCACACAAGGAAATAAGCTCAGCCGGAATTCCAGTTATTCTTAACCATTTAGAATTTAAATCAGTCATATCTGGTCGCAACCCTACCCTACAATGTCATTCTAAAAATAAACGGTCACATCATTGAAATCTCAAAGCTATTATGAAATATTGTACACAACGAGGTCTTTAGCTTCAAATATTGTTTTAGCTAAATTTACATCAGTTTAGTTATGCTTAATATTTATTATATTGTCTCAAACACTGTAAGTTATCTAAATCATTAATTTTTCCAATAACCTCAATCTGTTGCCTAGCTCTTATCATAAAAATGTTTAATACAATGAAACAATGATCTGAAGTTATATAAATTTTATAAATCAAAAAATAAAAATAAAATTTGGTTTTCAAAATTCTTGATGTAAACTCATGTGGCATAATGACCCTCATGAGATACAAAATAATAAAAAAAAAAAATAATAAAGAAATTATGATGTGAAATTTCTGCAGGTACAGGCATGGTTGTGTGGTAAAAAGCTTATTTCACAACCACATGCTCTGGGTTCAGTCCCACTACATGGCACCTAGGCCAAGTGTCTTCTGTTATAGCCTGGGCCAACCAAAGCCTTTGTGAATGGACTTGGTAGGTGGAAACTGAAAAGAATCCAGTCGTATGTGTGTGTGTTTATCTTTGTATGTCCTCTACTACCACTTGAAAACTGGTGTTGGTGTGTTTATGTCCCTGTAACTTAGCAGTTTGGCAAAAGAAATTGTTGGAATAAATATCAAGCTTATAACAAACAATAAATAAATAAATAAATAAATAACTGGGGTCAATTCATACAACTAAAAATTCTTCTAAGTGATGCCCCAGCATGACCACAGTCTAATGGGTGAAACAAGTAAAAGATAATGTTTCTTTTCTTTAGGTAGAAGGAAAGAAAATTCAGAGAAGGTACTTTTCATGCTGCAGATTAATGTTGAACCTTTTTTATGTGACGTGACCCCCCCCCCAGCCTAGATAATCCTAGGTACTCTCTTTGCCCCTGATTATGAAATTTTACTGAATCTTTAGTTATACTGTTGTTATTGTTGACGTCTTTTCAATGGATGTAACCCCCTCATCCACCTTTGTGTGTTTTGTATGCTGTCATTGTATTGTCCTCAATGTCTTGGGATCTTGTGACCAATAAAACAAATTATTATTAATATTCTTCTTCTTCTTATTATTATTATTGAGTGAGAGAGCAGTGCATGTCATCAAAGTGACACTGGGGCAAAATATATGAAGCCCAGTATACCCATCATGACTACCCGTCTGATAAGGGCACACTAAGCACATGCATCACAACCATATGTGCGTGACATGGTGATTTCATATCAAGATAAACAGTGCATGACCTTGCAGGTGGGGCCCAGTTAGAATTTTCTTCTGGTTGAGTAGCCCATCCCGCTCAAAAGGACCCTGAATAAGTATTGTTTAAGGATGTTGAATGAACCACCCATGTTTCCAAAGGTGAATTATCCAAACTCCAAAAGAATTCCTCTCAACCCATGGCTATGATACTTCCCCACTGCTTACAAGCAAATCTGTGGTATTGAGCAGAATATTTGCTGTAACCCATCTTTTATACCAAGACAAAACAATGTACATGATAACACTTCCAATCATTTAAGATCAGAAGCCATGAGAGCCATTGGCTGGTACTGCATCAGGGAAATATTATTATTATTATTATTATTATCATCATTATTATTATTATTATTATTATTATTTTGTTCCACTAATAGAAGTAAAAACAGTGAAGAGCTTGACTAAATAGCAAGCTAGTTCCACTTAGCTATAATCTTTTAATTACTGAATTCATATCCAGCCAGAGTTGACATTATTTTTCATTCTTCCCAGGGTCGATAATATATATATCAGTAACATACTGGAAATTAATTCACTTGACTAGATTCTTTCCTCAACAAATGATTTTGATAATGTTAGCTTTATCTGGGAGGAAAAGATAAAATGCCGGCAAATATATCAATTCAATGTATTGCTATGTCTTTCCTAAAGAATTAGCATATAAAATGTCTCATTTATGATAATTACAAATGTAATTAATCAGAGACCACACAAAATTTAAATATTAAACTGTAGCAACATTTCAATTCAATATCATAAAAATATTGTAATGTAAAAAAAAAATATACATATATATATATATATATATATATATATATATATATATATATATTTTTTTTTTTTGGGATATTACATACTCATTTTCCTGCTATCAGTAATAATATTAATAATAATAATAATAGTTCTTTTTTTTTTAATAATGATAATAATAATAATAACATATTAAGGAATGTCAGTAGCTCGACATGTTGTGTATGTAAACAACAAAATGAAACCATTGATCATGTTGTCTCCATGTGCAGTCTTCTTGTGCCTACAGAGTATCTCAACAGGCATGATAGAGCAGCATAGTACATTCACTAGGTAATTTGCAAAAACCTTGACCTGCTCCATGATAAAGCTGGTGGGAACACAAACCACCTTCGGTGTTTGAAAATGATCACATCTCAGTCCTCTTGAACTTCATTCACTGTTCAAACTGACAGAAAGATAGATGCGAATAGGCCAGATATTGAAAGACTTCAGACAAAAATCATGCCTCCTCATTGAAATGACTGTCCCAATTGACATAAATGTATCTGTCAAGACCTACCAAAAACTGAGGAAGTATAAAGATCTTGAAATAGAAATTGGTAAGAGGTAGAACCTGAAGACTAAAACAATGCCTGTTATCATAGGTGCCCTCAGAATGATAGCAAAAGGGGCTGATTGCTACCTAGCTCAGATACCAGGAAACCCCAAAATGGCAGAAATTTAAAAGATAGTGCTCATGGGAACTGCCCATATCCTACATAAAATACTAGCTATGCAATCTACAATTCTGAAACAAACTTATAATGTAACAAATTCAGAATGTAAAGATAGATGAAATACCACTAAACATTTTGCCCAGCATGCTAACATTTCTGCCAGGTTGCCGCCTTAATAATAACAATAATTTCAAATTTCTGTAACAAGGGCAGCTTGGGGGAGGGTATTAAGTCAATGACATTGGCCCCAGTATTTCACTGGTACCTAATTTACCAACCCCCGAAAGGCGGAATTTGAACTCAGAATGTAACGACGGGTGAAATACCACTAAGCATTCCGTCCAGTGT
Source organism: Octopus sinensis (assembly GCF_006345805.1). NCBI lineage: Eukaryota > Metazoa > Mollusca > Cephalopoda > Octopoda > Octopodidae > Octopus > Octopus sinensis. The sequence goes on from NC_043006.1 coordinate 43,559,197, forward strand.
GCTAACAATTCTGCCAGCTCACTGCCTTAATAATAATAATAATAATAATAATCCTTTCTACTATAGGCACAAGGCCTGAAATTTTGGGGGAGGGGACTGGTTGATTACACCAACCCCAGTGGTGTAATCACTGGTACTTAATTTATTGACCCCGAAAAGATGAAAGGCAAAGTCCTCAAAGACATCAATGGAATCTGAGCTCAGATTGTAACGATGAATGAAATACCTCTAAACATTTCACCCAGTGTGCTAACGATTCTGCCAGCTCACCGCTTTAATAATAATAATGATGATGATAATAATAATAATAATAATAATGATAATGATAATAATAATAATAATAGTTTCAAATTTAGGTACAAGGCCAGTAAGGTCAGGGGAGGGGTGAAGTCTGGTGGATGGACAGGCAAGCAGATAGACAAATAAGAGGATGATTGAATAGATGGATACGCAGATGGATACCTGGAAAGACAGATGGATAGACAGACGGAGAGATTGACAGATAGATAAAGTGCACTGAATTAAAACTTGGTGCCGTTATATTACAGGTTCTTATTTTAGTAAATTACTTTGGGAAAATCAAAGTCCACAAGTAGGATTTGAAAACTAAACCATACAAGCCATCATAAAACACCTGCATACACACAACTCTCAGTAACAACACCACTAATATGTATGTAACTACACATCATGGCTAAATGACCAAAGACTACATTATAGGAAGGACAATGGGACAGAGTGTGATACTAAGAAATATGGTAAGAGAGCGGTGGGGATATGGTAATGGAGAAGTGAAACTGTAGTAATAATAGTGGTGGTGATGGTGGCGGTGCTGTTAATGCTGGTGATAGTGACTGTTGTGTTGATGGTGGTGGTCATGAAAGGAGGAGAGGTGACAGGGTTAGTGGAATAAGTAGTTGAGTGTGGTAGAGAGAGTGTTGGTGGGTCGGAGATGGTGGCAGAAGTTATGATGGGAGTTTATAGCAATAATAACAGCGGTAGTGAAAGCATTAGTGGTGGTAATTATAGTGGTAATAATGGAAGGAGTGGAGGGGGAGGGGATGGCGACAGCAGGGGAGATGCCGGTGGTGGTGTCTGCGGAAACAATAAATCAGAACCTAACACCATAGTCCAGTAGGCAGAGACAAGATAGAGCATAAGAATTGGACATTTTTCTGGTGCTGAGTAGAGAAGTAATGGAAAAAGTGAATAATAATAATAATGACAATAATAATAATGATAATAATAATAATGATGATAATAATAATATAATAATAATAATAATAATGATAATGATAATAATAATAATAATAGTTTCAAATTTAGGTACAAGGCCAGTAAGGTCAGGGGAGGGGTGAAGTCTGGTGGATGGACAGGCAAGCAGATAGACAAATAAGAGGATGATTGAATAGATGGATACGCAGATGGATACCTGGAAAGACAGATGGATAGACAGTCGGAGAGATTGACAGATAGATAAAGTGCACTGAATTAAAACTTGGTGCCGTTATATTACAGGTTCTTATTTTAGTAAATTACTTTGGGAAAATCAAAGTCCACAAGTAGGATTTGAAAACTAAACCATACAAGCCATCATAAAACACCTGCATACACACAACTCTCAGTAACAACACCACTAATATGTATGTAACTACACATCATGGCTAAATGACCAAAGACTACATTATAGGAAGGACAATGGGACAGAGTGTGATACTAAGAAATATGGTAAGAGAGCGGTGGGGATATGGTAATGGAGAAGTGAAACTGTAGTAATAATAGTGGTGGTGATGGTGGCGGTGCTGTTAATGCTGGTGATAGTGACTGTTGTGTTGATGGTGGTGGTCATGAAAGGAGGAGAGGTGACAGGGTTAGTGGAATAAGTAGTTGAGTGTGGTAGAGAGAGTGTTGGTGGGTCGGAGATGGTGGCAGAAGTTATGATGGGAGTTTATAGCAATAATAACAGCGGTAGTGAAAGCATTAGTGGTGGTAATTATAGTGGTAATAATGGAAGGAGTGGAGGGGGAGGGGATGGCGACAGCAGGGGAGATGCCGGTGGTGGTGTCTGCGGAAACAATAAATCAGAACCTAACACCATAGTCCAGTAGGCAGAGACAAGATAGAGCATAAGAATTGGACATTTTTCTGGTGCTGAGTAGAGAAGTAATGGAAAAAGTGAATAATAATAATAATGACAATAATAATAATGATAATAATAATAATGATGATAATAATAATGATAATAATAATAATAATAATAACAACAATAATGATAATAATAATGATCATAATAAGAAAGCATCTTGCATTTTTATGCTGTCTACTCAAGGCTGGGAGTTGTCCGAATTAAGGGAAATATGATAAGTGGTAAAGAAAATAACAGTAATGTGAACAACACATAAACCCCCTAAAAGAAAGAATATTCATACTGTACATTATCGGTTTATGACACACCAATGAATTGATTTCTTTCCGGAAT
>NC_043006.1:43564175-43569175 GCF_006345805.1 Octopus sinensis
ATCAGACATTATATATATACATAGATATATATATATACACACACACATATACATAAATATATATCTATGAGGGGATGCTGAAAAGTTCCTGCCTTTGGGTAAAAGAATGTACAGGAGGATCAGCTAATTATGATTTTATTCAACATATTCCGCTCTCAGAGTCACACATTTAATGCAGCAGTCCTTCAGTTTTTTTAAGATCTGTCAAAGAACTCGGAAGGTTGGGCCCCCAACCAGGCCTCTTGCAATACCCTTAAAGCCAGGAACTTTTCAACACCCCCTCATATGTATATTCATATATATATATATATTAAAAGGTTTGGAGATGATGTACAGGTATTATATATTAGAAGAAATAAGGTACTCAGAAATCTAGATGGTTTTATATTTACAGATTTTTATTAATATGTCACATGTTTTTATAATCTGAAGAATCCACTAGAGTAGATGCAAGCGCTAATATATGATTTATAAAACATGTGACATATTAATAAAAATCTGTAAATATAAAATCATCCAGATTTCTGAGTACCTTATTTTTTCTTTTATATATATATATATATATATACACATATATATAAGGTTGAGATATATTTGTGCGTGTGTATTATTGTATATCAGTAGCTGCTAGAGAGTGCAGCCAACCATCAGGACTTGGAAGCTTGTGTAATTCATTTGTTTGCACTCAAACATTCTACAACATTGGTAGCCTAAAGGATCATCTATAATTTCTGTTATTCAGCACATTACAGAAGTAATAATTACCATACTGCTAATGGTGTGGTGGTGGTGGTGATGATGATGATGGTGGGGTAGAAGGATAAAACTGGTGTTTGTTCAATTACAGTAGAAACATTTCGTATTAAAAAGGACCATGTTTCACTATCGATGAAAGGGAGAGATTTAATACGGGATTACTTTTAACAACCGATTTTATTTGATTTCCTTATTAAAAAGAGCAGAACTTCAGCAAATTGAATAGGTCTGCTGACAAAGTAGAAACTAGCGACAAAGCTAGATTAAGTGCAACAATATGAAATTATGCTACGTGTAACAAAAGGGGAGTGATGCAGTTATCAATAGTTGGAATGATATCTAGGTATCAATTGAATGGCTTGAAATTTGCAATTCTAGCAATAAGAGCAGAGCAAGTAATTTAATCAGCCCTAGGGAGCCAGAAGAAGTTAGCATGCTAAGAAGAATGAAACTATGTGATATAGACATGCACATCTTCTGTATGTGACATGTAAGATCAAGAAAAGTAACAGATTGGAACAATGGCTGAAAGTCTATTAACATCCATTTATTTCAGAGATGTGCTGAAGATATTTCAATCCTGTTTTGTTAGTTGTAGTCTAATTAAGAAGAATTGAGACTGGGAGCTGAAAGGAATATTCAAATACACCAGACCAACAGTGCAACATTCAAACATGACAGAGAAGAGCTGCATGACGAAGATTTCAATGAAATTCTATAGAAATCAACATAAACATCATTGGTATGTTTAATATACAACAAAAGATAAGAGTAGGTACAATACTAACTGTTTGTAGCTGCTGCCATGCATAAAGAAACTAACCCCAAGATCTAATGTGTTGAAGTGTATGTCCACAGCAAGCCACCTCACTTCTCTGTATGAAGAATAACTCAAGAATACAAAACAACTCAAGCCCCAGAAGGGTTCAACTGTGACTATCAGAAGAGATGCTCCTAAAGCAGTCTATACAAGTTCCTTCTTTACTTTACCTAGCAGATTTCTGTTTTCCTCATAGTTGGTAATTACCAAAGACATCTTTATGCTCCTGTAATCATTCAGGTGCTTAAACAACAGTAATCTGATCAGGCGAACCAAAATTCTGTTGTGCCAGTACAAATCTTGATTGCTCAGTTAAATTAGTTCTCACACAGGCACAAGAATGGTTATGTTGATTAAGAGGCTTGCTCTGCAACTACATGGTGTCAGTCCTACAGCACAACACATTGGGCAGTTTTTCTGGGCTTTTTTACAATAACCATAAGCCAACCAAAGCTTTGTGAGTAGATTTGGTAGATGGAAATTGAAAGAAGTCTGTCGTGTGTGTGTTTGTATGTGAGTGTGTGCCTTTCTCTTGAGACCAAGAGATACTTGTAAATGAGTGCCATCATCATCATCATACATTATATTTCAGTGGAAGCTCTTGACAGCGGTCTTTCTGAAATGAAGACCCACCCTTTTCACCAACACAAACACAACAATAACATTTCATTAAGCAGATTAATTAGCATGAACATCAAATGGACAAATCTACACCTCAGTCTCCCCCTCTCCCTTTCCTTTGTTACTATCTTTTGTTACTCATTCTTAAACACCAACTGCCTTAAATTAACTGAAATAACTACTTTCTTTAACGTCTCAGGTTATTACATAAAATAAACAACAATAAATTTACAGAAACTTCATAATTTACAGATTATTCACTTTCAGCACATATAATGCACAACTGTCAGCTAACCCTCACAAATAGCTGAACACATTACAAATTACATTCATTCAGTCTACTATTCACTACATATCTAAATGAAATAATCCTCCTAATTACCTAATTACAAATAGTTTCCTCCCTCCCTGAAGTTCTTGTTCTTCACACATCTTTTCTGTTATTTATGGCAAAAATTGGAAACTATATTCTAAAAGTTTATATGAGATTCATTTCCATTGTAAAGAAGAACTTTCTCTTTTGCCGTAAAACCATTAAGAGAATATCCTGCTGGTAAAAGCAACAGGTTAGAGAGAAGTTACAAAACAAAAACAAAAACAAAAAATAACTAAAGTATTCAAACAAGCCTCAGTCCAAATAAATCTTATTGTTCTTTACTAATTAGGATAATGTAATGAGAAATACTGTAGTTGTACTGTAGAATGTACTCCAGTATCTTTATTATTTTTCTGGTAATTATATTTTAATGATCTAGATATTCAAGTATATCTCTTTTGATTCTTAATAGTAGACATCTTTGTTACAGATACCATTGAATTCTTATGATACAGTAATTCAGGTATATCACAGTATCTTTTTCAACTGTTGATATATATATAGAGAGATAGAAATAAATTTCACATCTAAATAGTTTTATTATAAATTTGAAATCTAATCCACATCTGTAAATAGAGAACACAGTTAACTTCAAGAAGAGTAGATATTTATCTATCACATAGATAAATGTATTCATTCATATGTGAAACCTAAGAACTAACAGAAACCATGTCTGGAATTCAGAGTATTGTGACAGAAATATTCAAGAGGGTGTCCAAGAAGGAACTGGACAGAGTTTTCAATCTAGACTCCTGTATAATGACAATGAATGCAGAGATCAAAAAGAAATAAAATTTAATGAATGGATGACACAGGGAAAAACAGAGCTCATTCAGAGAAACAGAATGTCTTGTAATGATGATAGAATGAAGAGATGGAGTGGGGAGCCAAGGTCAGAGACATGCATTTAATGTGGGTCCAACAATTAGAGAATAGCTCTAATGTCAATGTTAGCAACAATATTTCAATAATAGATTTAGGTACTCAAAATAGAGAAATTTTGAGTCAAATTAACCCTCAACGCATTGATTAAATTTTAGCTTATCATTTCATATGCAAATCAGTTCTTGCAGTAAAAATGAAATGTGTTTACTACATCATATGAAATAGAGAATTCCAGAAAGACTACTACTATTAAAAATGGGTTAACTCTGTTTCCAGGTCTCAGTGTACACACAGCACAGGACCATGTATACTTGGTTCCCACAGAGTAAGGGTTTTAAACACTAAATCTAATCTGGATATTTGAGATAGGAATAAGTTTTTATCCTCATAAGGGAAATAAGTTATATTATAGTAGAGTTTTAATCATTTTAATGATGTGCTTTCTTTTACTTGTTTCAGTCATTTGACTGTGGCCATGTTGGAGTACCACCTTTAGTCGAGGAAATCGACCCTAGGACTTATTCTTTGTAAGCCTAGTACTTATTCTATCGGTCTCTTTTGCCGAACCGCTAAGTTACAGGGACATAAACACTCCAGCACCAGTTGTCAAGCAATGTTGGTGGGGACAAAAACACACACACACACACACACATATATATATATATACGACGGGCTTCTTTCAGTTTCCGTCTACCAAATCCACTCACAAGGCTTTGGTCAGCCCAAGGCTATAGTAGAAGACACTGCCCAAGGTGCAATGCAGTGGGACTGAACCCAGAACCCTGTGGTTGGTAAACAAGCTACTTTCCACACAGCCACTCCTGCACCTACACAATAAATGGTTAATAGAGCATGTGAAGATTTTAGTAGTAAATAAGACATGTAATTCTGTAACATAATGCACCATAGATATGAGTGGGGGGGGACTTTTAATCACTGATTTGGTAGAATGATTATCGTGCAACAACAAAGAACAAGTGTGTTGCTGTTTTTCAACCATAGATTTGTCCTGAAAAGCAGAGCAAATGTTAAAGGTTTTCCAATCTAATTTTATTTTCAGACTTCGCTTTTCCAGATCTATATCATCCAATGTGTCTTGTTTTGTTTTTATTTTTTTTTTTAAAGATGATAGCATGCTATTTGAGGGAAATTTCAGTTATTTTTAGCAGGTTGAGTAATTTTATAGAAGCTACAAAGTGTGTTCAACAGGATTTGTGTTGGGGAAAGCTTTCCACTAAGAAACATAATATTTTTTTTCTTTTTTAAACTTGAAGATATTGTAATGGAAACAGAAATTTTTTACAGGAGGTCACAGAAAGCAAAATAACACATTTAAGGAGGGGAGAAAAGCGTAGATTTATGGGGCAGAAAAAATCAAGAGAGGCATTAGCATTTATCAGCCTCTAGTTAGAACAAAATTGTTGCAATGTTTCTGTAGAATAAAGGTAAAAACCAGGGTTTAACGCAGCAGAATGTCTGAGTCATATCTATTATAAGAATTCATAACTCTAACACCACTGTAGGTGTTGGAATATAATTTTC
>NC_043006.1:43574175-43586675 GCF_006345805.1 Octopus sinensis
ATATACATATATATATATACACACACATATATACAATGGGTTTCTTTCAGTTTCCGTCTACCAAATCCACTCATAAGGCTTTGGTTGGCCCGAGACTATAGTAGAAGACACTTGCCCAAGGTGCCACGCAGTGGGACTGAACCCAGAACCATGTGGTTTGTAAGCAAGCTACTGACCACAGCCACTCCTACACCTGCATGTTAATCAGAAAAATCCATGATGTACTGAGTGCATGACAGGTGAACCACGATAGGTGAATTGTGATATGGTGAGAGATTACTGTATATATATAAATATAATAAAAGGGTAAAATTAATTAATTCATTAATTAATCAATCAATTAATTAATTAATAATTAATAATTTTACCAAGTAGTTCGGTACATTAAAATAACCTTTTTAGGTAAAATTATACAAATATTCTATAATTATAAACATAATTATAATCAGGGGTCTGCTAATTGCTTCACCAGGCACTGAATTTAGAAGTACACTGTATACCATAATACTACCTAAATTCGGTGCATGGTGAAACAATCAGCTGACTCCCATTATAATTATGTTTATAATTATAGAATATATATATATATATATATATGTATGCTTGAGTATGTAATTGCGTAAGTCAGTGTAAACACCTAAACATGTCACTAAAGGGAGATAACTTCCAGTAGAGGGATTCCACCAGTTAATAAATAGACATCACTATAGTAAGTATCAGAATAAGCAATGGATTATATGTAAGAGAGATAAATAAATGAATCAATAAAAACCCTTAAATGTGGTGCCCCAACATGGCCACTGTCCCATGACTGGAACTGGTGACAGAAAATTAAAAGGTCATATATTTGAAATGAAGTGTGTTTTTCTGTTGCTTTTTATTTTTGGCTAAATATTCTGTTTCAAAAGCAAAACTCCTTAAACTTGAACATAAACGAAAATTTTCTATTTTCATGGTTTACATCTTCGTCGCTAGACTGTAGTATGAAATGGGTAAGAACAAGCTAAGGGGATTGTGGCAAGTGTGGTTGGTGAAAGTAAATAAACAGCTGCCACTTTCCTTTTATTTTTCCACTACTTGGAAGTAAATATTTTCGCTTCTCTTTTTATCATTTCTGTCTCTTATCATTCCAATAAATTACAGAGATATTTCTTAAAAAAAAAAAAAATTTTTTTTAAACTAGCAGAAACTGGAGATGAAAACAAATGTTCAATTTATTTGTTTTATCTATTAATTTTTTTGTTATATTCATTTCAATTTTATTTTTCATTAAGAGCATATTTTCTGTCTTTTTAGTAATACAGAAAATTGATTGGTATTTTTTAAACGAATGTAATTCAGCACCTAAAACAAAGCACAGCAGAACAAGCATTAACCCTTTAAGATATTTCAAGTTGATGGTGATTAAAAAAATGCAAGAACAGGTAAGAAGAAAAAAAAAAAGAAAAAGAAAAAAAGAAAGCTAATTTATAAGGTAGATCTCTGTAAGCTTGTGTAATAAAACACTGAAATTTTTAAATACTAAAGCTGATCTTCAATTCAACAAGAGGGAAAAAAATTTAAATGTCACACGTTGCTCTTCAGCACAATACATCAGGTAACTTTTACTATCATTATTATTATTATTATTATTATTATCATTACTATTATTGGTGTGTGTATTTGTATCTGGAACAAGTTTAAAGAGTCCCTAAAATAATTCTGAAAGCTTGCCAGCTATAAGAAAATGGTTTCTTTACTAAGAGAGCATGTGTGTGTGAGAGAGAGAGAGAAAGAGAGAGTATAACTGCAAAAAAAAGTAGATCAAAAAATGAAAGAAAAAATGGAGGAAAAAAATGAGTGAAGGTTTTTATCTCTTTCCTGTTTGATGTTATTTTCTGTTGACTGGAACCAATGTTATAATGGTAAAGAACAGCACTAGTGAAGAGAGGAGAGGACATTGGAATAGAGAGTACTTACATGTGAAGGAATGTACAGATCAAACACTGTATGTGTGTCCAAGTCAATAGCGTGAAAGCCTATACTGGAAGCATATATTACTTTCAATCTTTGATTCTCTTCAATGGTGAGGTCCACTAACAGAGGTCGATTTTGTAGCTCAGGTATGGACTGGAAAACAAAAAGAAAAACAAATGATGATAATAATAATAATAATAATAATAAATAGATTAAAGAAGTAAAAAAAAAACATGTGCGGACTAGAAATAAGTTTATTTCGATGTCAAAAGAAATAAATTATTTAGCATTATTCTCAGGCATGTCGCTATGATTTCTTGTATGAATTATTATAAGACAGAAGCTGAAATACAGGAGAGAGAGAGGGAGAGAGAAAGGCAAAGAGAGGTGCACAAATATACCTTATTCAGTGATGCTCAAATGATATCCATGTACACACATATATGTAAGCACAATGGCTGAGAAGTTAAGGTGCTATAGCCAATGGTTTTTTTTTTGTCTATTTTTCTTCATTTTTTTTTTTCTTTCTCCCTGACCAAAGCACATACTACAATTTGTTTCAGCCTGCCTGGCTAAACAAAAACTAGTTTGCATTCCTGCTTCATGGTTGAAAAGCTAACAGAAGGAAGGACATCCAGCAACAAGAAAAAAAAATTGCCTCCATATACATGCAATAGCTATACATAAGGGTATATGTGTGCTTGCATGTGTGTATGGGCATAAGTATATATATACACACATACAGACAGCAGCCATTTGGCAAGGTCTTAGAGTGTTGGAAAGACTACTTTGTGGTGATCATTCTGGCTGTTTGTGCTATGAGTTCAAATCCTGCCATGATCAACTTTACTTTGCCTCCTTTTGTGGTTAGTAATGTATCAATATGTGATGGGGTTACTTCTCTTTTTCTTTCTTTTTGTTCATCTGTGTCTTTCTGAAAGACATCGACTGTGGTTAGACTTGGAAAGGGGTGAGCTCCACAAAAGGGGCGAGCTTCCCAAAACTGTATTCTTATGAGTCCACTACAGAGCAGAGACCCACACATTGTGCTGTATGAATACATAATGTAGTTTTAGAGTCAGATTTTGACTGCTATTTCTAGCATGGTGATATCTCTTAGATACCCTTAATTATAATCTCTCTCTATATAAACGGCAGTTTGTCTGTGTGTGTTTCTGTGTGTCTGTTTGCTTGTACCCTCACCCTGACCACGGCTTTCAACCGATTCTGATGAAACTTGACACACACATAGCCCAATGTCATAATTCAAAACTAACGCAGCGAAAATTTTGAAAAGTTCCCCCAGTCCTGAAAAGAATCGATAAATTCGACATGGGGTCGAGAATAAAAAAAAACAAACCACAGACTGTTTAGGAGACGCAACTCGACCTTTTTAACTCTCAAAAAAATTTACCATCATTTTTTTTCCATTTTTTTTGCTATAACTCTCTAAAAATGCTTTATAGTTATTTCCCTTACAAACCTGAGCAACGCCGGGCGATACTGCTAGTTTTATTTATATATATATATATATATATATATATATATATATACATCTGCCATATATTAGTGTAGCACCTGTCAAAAATGACGGAGTTTATTTGAGAATGGACTACATTATGCAAATGAATATCACACCTTTGCATTACTCTAGTCAGAGAGTGTAATAAACACACATGCACACACACAGAGTGGGATGTTTACAAACGATTCTATACTGAAAGAAATCAAGTATAAGACAATGACACTTGTTGAAAATTTAAACATTATACGAATAGCATTTCTCTCAGAGCACCTCACCTTCACTAAGCTATAAGTAGTCTAGTAGTGCACTGTTAACTTCAACATTAACCAATGACGTACAAAGTCACAGAAACAACCAAAATTATGAACACAAAAATACAAACAAGATATGGTGTAGTATAATACAATGTGTGGAGGCGCAATGGCCTAGTGGTTAGGGCAGCAGACTCGCAGTCGTAGGATCGCGGTTTCGATTCCCAGACCAGGCGTTGTGAGTGTTTATTGAGCGAAAACACCTAAAAGCTCCACGAGGCTCCGGCAGGGGGTGGTGATCCCTGCTGTACTCTTTCACCACTCTTTCTTCTGTTGGCCTGCTCGCTTAGCCAGCGGGGTGGCGTCATTCGAAGGCTAAAACAATGCGAACGCATTGTGACCAGCGATGTGTAACTACATCTGATGGACTGGTCGGTCACGTGATGGTGATGGTCATAATGCAATGTAACAGGCTGACTCCCACAATGGCTCTAACTGATTAAAAGCTAAATGAATATGAATCAAGGCATATATGAATAGCGGAATATAGCTATATATGCACATATATAGCAGGAGTGGCTGTGTGGTAAGTAGCTTGCTTACCAACTACATGGTTCTGGGTTCAATCCCACTGCGTGGCACCTTGGGCAAGTGTTTTCTATTTCAGCCTCAGGCCATCCAAAGCCTTGTGAGTGGATTTGGTAGACGGAAACTGAAAGAAGCCCTATATATATATATATATATAATATATATATATATATATTATATATATATATATACATACCAGCAACATAGGTGCTGTGTGGTAAGTAGCTTGCTTACCAACCACATGGTTCTGGGTTCAGTCCCACTGCGTGGCACCTTGAGCAAGTGTTTTCTACTTCAGCCTCAGGCCATCCAAAGCCTTGTGAGTGGATTTGGTAGACGGAAACTGAAAGAAGACTGTTTATTCAACTAAAGATTCTTTGAGGCAGTGCCTCAGCATGGCCACAGTCTAATAACTGAAACAAGTATAAAAGGAAAGATATGTATTTATTATATATTATGTATGTCTCAGATGTACTGACACATAAAATTCTTAACTACATCAACACTGTGATCCTCAGAAGATAACCAATCACCAGTCCATTAGCTGCATTTTCAATATGCTTTTGACTTGCTTATTGACACTCTCATAGTCTCACCCCTTACACACACACATACGTTTGTGTGCATGTTTGCGTGTAGTCATACAAATCATTATTGACAAACCAATACTGACAAGAAAAATTTCTTTCTAACTGAAATTTAAGTAAACTCTTGAGCTCTGTTTGTAACACTAAACGTTTTGACACTGTCTATATGAGAAACTTTCAAATTTATCAGAAACTTCTGCTGACAAATAATTAGGCGAAGAAAAAGAAACGCGATGACAACAAAAGTAGACTCTAATATATTATTCTGAAAGTCATTTATGTTCTTATACTTAGCAGCAGCCAGTAGTGACATGCTGTTTCTCTGTGATGATGACATAACTAGAATGACAGTTCCAGGGCCTTGCTTCTCACCTACTACATTCACCTCTACTCTCACCATCTCTAACCACCTGTTTATTCCCTGCTCATGTTATTATGAAAATAACCTCCACCACTTCACCCAATCTACTGTCTATATTCTCTTTGGTCTTTTTTTTTTTTTTTACTTGTTTCTGTCATTAAACTGTGGCCATGCTGGAGTATTGCTTTCAAGAATTTTTAGTTGAATAAATTGACTCTAGTACTTTTTTTCTTTTTCTTTAAATTCAGAAATTGTCATTAGTGTGGGAAAGAAATTTATTTAGTGGATGCAAACCCAGGCCTAAAATTATTTTACAAACAAGGTCAATTTTTTCAATCTTGATATCTAAACAAACACCATAATAAAATGTGAAAATGTGTGAGTATATGTGTGTATGTGTTTGTGTGTACAAGAGAACTATGTGAAACTTTACATATACATGTAAAGTAAAAAAAAACAGGAAAAATAATCCCAAATCCTTGTCTGGTATTGGATTGATCCCAAAATCTAATGAGACCCTGCCAGTCACAAGGTCAAACATCCCTGAAAGTTTCATCTGAATCCATCCAGTGGTTCTTGAGATATTTTGCCCACAGACAAACAAGCAAGCAAACAAACACGACTGAAAACAATACTTCCGCCTTAGCATAGGCGGAAGTAATTTCGTCTGCCTTTGTTCTGAGTCCAAATTCTGCAAAAGTCGATGAAATAAGTACCAGTTATGCACTGGGGTCGATGTAATCGACTTGTCCTCTTTCCTCAAATTTTAGGCATTGTGCCTATAGTAGAAAGGATTATTATTATTATAATTGTGCAGCAATCAACCTAAATCAACATACAGATGGATAGGTACATAGGTTATATGAACAGACAAGCACACATATGCAAATGGAGACTGAAACACATGACCATATACACACACACTTTATTCTACACAAGGACACATATGGAGACACAGGTCCACACATATAGAGATGCACATCCATACATACAAACATGGTACATAGTTGCAAAACAGACATGCACACACAAGGAGACAGAGGTGCATACATATACAAACACATGCGCACACACACACACACATACATAAAAAATACACAAACATGGACATGCAAGCACATGAATATGCAGAATATATACATATGCACACACACACATATATACATGCATACATACTGTTGTGTGGACACCCCCAGATGACGATGTAGGCTAGCCCAATATGTAGATATAGAGGGAGAAGTCTAGACATCGAGAGCACACTCGTGCAGAGAAGAATTGAGTAGAAGGCATCCAAACGTGCGACATAACAGTGGCAACGAGGATGAGATAGCTCACACAGCCACTGTGTAGTATTGCAATATAACAGTGGCAACAAGGATTGCATAATTGACACAGCCACAGTGTAGTATTGTGATATAACACATACATAAATGCACAGGTACACACACACACACTGACCCACACATATGCGCACAAACAAACAAAAGGGAATGCAGTGTAAATAACGGACAGAGTCAAGACTATTGAAAAGGTTGCAAGACGCAACGAAAATTTTAGGAAAGTGAAAATAAGGAATAAGTGGAAATTTTACCGGTGTGTGTGTTAAATTATAAGGCACAAAAAGAAAATGACTCTCTCCAGACACAACAGAATATGCTTCAACACACAAACTCATATAAAGAATCTTGCAAACCAAATCCAAAAATGAAATGACAAGTTCAAAAATTTGTTATATTAAACTGCAATCTTTTCAAATTTTTATGTTTTCTAAACGTTGAAGAGATTTGTTTCAGCATCAATGCTAGTTACTAGATTTACAGATATGTTACATAAGACAACACAATATGTGTGTATCTGCATGCATGTGTAGGATAGGATTGTAAATATACAAACATATGTATGAATGATTGTATATGTATAAGCACTCTAAGTGCAGAAGCTGAACAAGTGTGATAATTACTAAACAATTAGAAGTTGTATTCTAGAGTCGAGAGAATTACAATGATACAGGCTATCAATCCTCTTATGAGAGAGCTGGCTTTATTTTCATTCCATTTACTAACAGTATCCATGCAGTTGGTTGCAATGAGCTAGAGAAGATACCGATGAGTGTAGCTATTCAAAAAGTTGGTAATAGATCATGGAAAGCTAACGTCTTTGGATATGGAATTCAGACTAATAGAGTGGGTTTCAATTAATTTCGACAGAAGTCTGACGTTAATGGTTAAGGAAGGAAGAAGCGTTAGGATTGACATTAACTGGAACAAGGAGTTCACCATTGCAAAAGTGCACGCACACACACACACACACACACACACACACACACACACAGAGCTTTTCCATCCTTTCTCATCCTAATCACATGTTGTTACAGATAAGTGTCTGCCAGATTTATCCCCGACATCATTTATCAGAGATACTGTCATTAAGCTGAAATCACCATCAATACAGTCATGCGACTAAACATGCCGGACTGGATGGGGTGGCAGTGATGCAAGAGTATGAAGTGGCAAGGCAATGGCAACGGCAGTGATGGTGGTGTGCACTTATAAGGCACAACAACAACAACAACAAAATTAATGATAATGATGCTGATGATGATGATGATAGGAAGGCATTGATGGGAGTAGTTATTTATCTAGTTCTCCCACCTGAAATCAGCAGAGTCCAACAGACTGACTGATTGACACAGGCTGAGAAGAGACAATATAATTCCATCTCCCCTGCGACCCACCCTCACAAACACTCTCTCTCTCTCTCTCTCTCTCCTCTCTCTCTCTCGACTCAGCCGCCCAAATACTGATAATGTGGCAATAATACAATCAACTCCTCCCACGGATGCTCGCCACCCCCACCCAACCCTGCCACCTATCATTTACAGTAGGCTCAGGTGTGATGGTGGCAGCAGTGGTGCCGATGCCAGTGGTTAATGGCGGTAAGAAGGTGAGGTGAGATGGGGGATGGAGAGGAGGTTCTTTCTTTCTCTCTCTCTCTCTCTCTCTCTCTCTCTCTCTCTCTCTCTCTCCCCCCGCCACCAACCATCAATTTTATTTTAAAAACAAAAACAATACAGAACACAACAGAACAAGCAAGCAACAACCAATAAATAAATAAAATATACGAAACAAAAAACAAAACAAAAGAATAAAAGATCAGAGAGGAGGCAATTTAAACAGCATTAACACAATGCAAGGGAGACATTACACCTCGTGAGGTTCTGCTCTGGGGTGCAATAGAAACAGCAGCTGCACTATTATTCTTTAACTCCAATTTGCTCTGATGGATTTAAACTTACAGCTGCTACAACAATTAGTCTTCATCACTACTTCATCACTATTTGTGGTTGGTGATGATAATGATAATGATAACGATGATGATGGTTTTTCAAAGATAATTCTATATTTACTTTATGTTGTTCATCAATACAAATGCTGATATATATATATTACATACATACACACACACAAAACTGCTACCACCTCTGTCGCCACCATCATTGCCACTTCTATCACCACCACCATCATCACCATCTCCATCGCCATCACCCCCACCACCAGCCCCTATCACAACAACTACCATTACCACCACTGGCATCTCAAACCATTACTATTACCAGCACCACCACCACCACCTCTCCAAATCCTATAAACTAATGCTACTGCCACAACAACCACCCATCATAACACTCACCATTGCCACTGCTGGCAACATTACCACCACCATCTTCACTACCACTCTTACCACCACCACCTCCACTACCATCATCATCACCACCTCCACCCCATCACAATAACTACCATTGCCACTGCTGGTATCTCCAACCATTATTACTACTAGCACCACCACCACCACCACCACTCCAAATCCTATAAACTAATGCAACTACCAAAACAACCAACCATCACAACACTCTCCATTGCCACTGCTGTCAACACCACCACCACCAATACCACTCCAAACACACTATAAACTTCTACTGCTTGCTACCCCTTCTACAAACACCTCCCTCTTCTCACCCATACCATCCAAACACAACAACCTGCTGCAAGCATCATCCCTACCACCAACACCATCTCCACCACCCCATACACACACAAGTTATTCTTACCCATTTACCCATATATTATTAATCTTATTTATTTAGTCTTTCTACTTAAATTTCTATTAATTGTATTATGTCCACTAATTCATTGGCACTCTTCTGGTTCCTTTTAATCCAGTCCAGCAGCATCAAGCCAAACGAGGCAATAGACATTAATAAGAGGTAATCAAAGACGCAAGTAAATATTTAATAGCAAGCACAACATAATCCTTCGTCTATCTCTCTCTCTCTCTCGATGTGTCTCTCTATCTATCTATCTAATTTCTTTCTCGCTCTCTCTCACATATGTTCTTCTATCCAACCACTGACTTTCGACCATCCAAACAACCTCATCTAGTTGTTCCTATCTGTTAGCCAAGAGAAGCTGGAAAGAGCATGAAGACTACATATATATACAAATATGTATATATGTATGTATGGATGGATGGATGGATATTTACACATGCACAAAGTAGTATGTGTGGTGGGGGTATGGATATTGCGTTTACACAGCATAAATGAGAATACCTGAAACACATAATGCTGGTAAATCTAGTTATTTATTTGAAAGCCTTTGGCTGAGGAGATTCCAGACAATGTGAAGACATCCTATTGTTCTCTTAAGGAAACAAATCGCCATACAAATCTGTTCTGGTGATGACTACCTCTGATCAGACACACACGCACACATACACACACACTCTCTCTCTCTCTCACTTTGTACCCTGCCACACACACACAACAGGGGTGTGTGTGTATGTGTGTTTAAAATTCTATCAAATAATACAATCATTCTTGCAAATATTTGATACATAAATACTTCAAACAGCCTTGGGCTATTTCAATGCTTTGTAAATGAAACTGGTAGATGGAAACTGTAAGGATGCTCATTGTGTGTGCGTATAAAGGTAAACACAGACAGAATCTACAATTGGCATTGCCTTTCCTGAAAAGTAACCTTAGCAGCCTCTTCATTGCTGGCACCGGCTCATCTAAAGAACAACCAAAGCAAATCATAACTCGGCTAAAGTCATCCCAGTATTTGTCCTCTATTGTAAAACATAGGTAATCCTTCCTACAAATGGAAATAGAAACACAATATCATAGTTAAATTCTATATTAAAAATAATAATAATAATAATAGTAATAACAACAAGAGCACTCAGAGAACGCAAACCTCTGCCAAGGCAACACCAATATCCTCTCAACGATAAGCCAGAAATGATTTTTAAAATGGGAATATCTAAAATAAACTTGACTGCTCTCACAAACGAGAATACTAAAAATGAACCCAACCGCTCTCAAAAATTAAGTAAAAACACAAGAAAAATAATCCAGAATCCTTGTCCAGTACCAGATCAATCTCAAAATCTAATCAGTTCATGCCAGTTACAAGGCAAAACATGACTGAAAATTTCATCTGAATCCATCCAGCAGTTCTTGAGATATCTTGTCCATGGACAAACAAACAAACACAACTGAAAACAATACCACTACCTTTGCTAATAATAATAATAATAATAATATAATAATAATAATAATATAATAATAATAAAAGAGGCTAAACACATATATCAACATGGCCCAGTTTGTAACTGCTATAAATATTTCATTCTTTCTTTAAGCTTTCATCCATTATTTCTTGTGACCATAGAAGCAGGGCCTTCTCTAAGCCCCTGTTAAGATCAAAGTACATAGACAAGTCATCAATTTACTTTGGTTAAGACGTTGAACAAGAATTAAACTATTTGTAATAGACCTAAGTAAATTTAACTTGTACTTTTAAAGATGTTCCGCAGGATAACATGAAGTATTGAACTTTATTCAGTTAGAATAAAATAAAATATAGCTATGAATAAAAGGTGCATAGATTATGAATTTTGATTGAAGGGATGGGGCCTTGAAACAAAAAGTTGCAGGGGGGCCTCTAAAAGTCGCACAATGGAGCTGCATAGAAGGGATATTAGAGAAGGTGCATGGCATAGTGGTTAGGATATTCGGCTCGCAATCATAAGACCATGAGTTCAATTCCCAGTGGTGCATTGTGTCCTTGAATAAAACACTTTATTTCACATTGCTCCAGTCCACTCGGCTGGCAAAAATGCAGAGAACCTGTATTTCAAAAGGCCCATCTTATCAAATGCCACGCTGAATCTCCCTGAGGGCATGCATGTCTGTGGAGTACTCAGCTACTTGCTTATTAATTTCATGAACAGACAGTTCCATTGATCAGATCAATTGGAACCCCTGTCATCATAACTGACCAAGTGCCAGTTACAAGGAATATTTTTGATAAATTAGAATTTCTAGAAATGAATTGTTGCTTCAAGTAAATTTTACTATCTGGTGTCCTTGCCACTATTGAGTAGACTAGCACAAAGCACAATATATTCTTAGATAGACTTCACCCAGAAGAGAAAATCAAAATGGTTACAATCATCATCAGCATAGTTTTAATATCTACTTTTCAATGCTAACACAAGCTGGTCACACACGGACACACACACACGTGATAGATTTCCACACAGTTTCTGTCTACCAAATTCATTCACAAGGTATTGGTCAGTCCAGAGCTATAATAGAAGACACTTGCTTAAGGTGCTGCACAATGGTCAGTCTAATAGATAAAAAAAAATAGAGCACAAATACATTGATGGTTTATACTTCAGGCTTTGGTGCCTTTATTAAAAGTCAAAAAAGACTTGAATGATACTGGGGTCGTATATTTTAAAGAAATCCCACAAACAGGCATGGTCATGTGGTTAAGAAGCTAGATTTGCAGCTGTGTGGTTTCAGGTTCAATTCCACTATGTGGCTCCTTGGGCCAACAAATTCCTTCTTGTGAGTGAATTTGGTTGACAGAAACTGTGTAGAAGCATGTCTTGCATATATATATATATATATATATATATATGTATATATATATATATATATATATATATATATATATATATATATAATTCAAAGGAATTCCAACTCTGTTTTTTATGTTTTATTTATATTCTTATAATATTGATATATAATATATAATAAGAAAGAAATGAAATGAAATATTGATTGTCTTATTGAACAAATGAAATATTGAAAATTAAATATTAAATGTCTATTCTCATTGAACTAGTATACTTTCTTGCATTTAAGCATTCATCAG
>NC_043006.1:43589175-43611675 GCF_006345805.1 Octopus sinensis
TCAGGAATAAATGAACTTTAGGTTAGTTAAAATATGTTTGTGACACATTTTTACTTCAAAACGTTAATACACTGCAATTACTGTGTAGACGAAAATTCTCTCTTATAGTAAAAAGTGTAAAAACACCATATCTGAACATGTATTTCTAAATTAAATTGCATTTTAATGACAATATGTACATATACAGCATATTTATATAAATTGGGAAAGGAATCCACAATTTCACAAAATGACTCAACACTTGTAGTGAACAAGAGTATGAAGATTTAACCCTTTGGTGTTTAAGCCAGCCATATCCGGCCTAAATATCCTTCATGTTTTACATTCAAACTGGCCATATCTAGCCTCTCATACCTAACCTACATTGACATTCTAAGAATAAACTATCGCACTATTGAAACTTCAAAGCTGTAAGATAATGCATGATTAATTTGAAACAATTTGAGTGAAAAATAAGTATTACATTTAACAGATTAATCTGAACTCTCAAGGGTTAATTCTGTATTTTCTTACAAACAAGCTATTTGTTTCAGTTACACATACATACACACCTGTTTGAGTGTGTGTGTAGACATAGGCATGGGTAGGTGGTTAAAATGTTCACTTTATAAACTTGAGGCCTCTAGTTCAATCCGGTATGAGCAAGTGTCTTTAATAATAGCATCAAATTGACACCACCAGCACCACCAACTCTGCCAGGGAAATTGGTCGGAAGGAAACTGTAGAAGCCTTTTGGATGGGCTGTACCTGTAGAGCTTTGTCGTACACATATACACTGCATTACACTGAGTCAGTCTGATCATTAGATTAAAGACATGCATGTCTGGGGAATACTCAGCCACCAACCCTATAATCCAATGATTTTGTAGCAGAGTAGATCAAACAGAATAGTCATTATCAAAATGAATGGAAATCCACTTACTTTACTTAACTACATTTAAGTACAATCTTATGATTGTGTGTGTGTGTGTGTGTGGGTGTGCATGCATATGAGAGAGAGAGAGACTTAAACAGTCATGAACAGGCAAGGTGACTAAGTAAAGTTTGGGTTTCATAGTGAATGTGTTCACCATTGTGCTTTACAGAGAATATCTTTCGCATTGTTCATAGAAAGAAAACATCATACAAAATGTCTGATGGGACCTATTCTTCATTGAGATTCTTGTTTAAGTTCAATAATCAACATCATACATACATACTTATATATATATATATATATCATCACCATCATCATTTAACATCCGTTTTCCATGAAGGTACTTAAATGTGCGTTTGTATGTATACATTTGCACATGTGAGTATATATGTTGGAAACTTTCTGAAGACATCTAAATGTAAGTGTATATAATAATGCACATGTGTGCACATGTTGAAAGCTTTCCTTAGGTAGCTAAATGTGTGCGTGTATGTGCATGTGTGTATATGTGTCTGTGTGTATTGGAAACCTTGTTTACATATTTAAATCATGGTGATTATTATGCATACAACAGTAATTTGCATATATCACAGAACCTGTTAAATCTTCCGGTTTAAACAGCCAGCTTGCTTGGCAAAAAGGTCAGGAGTTCATATCTCCTTACTGACATGGTATAATGACCAGGACACTTAATTCTCAAAGGTTGAGTCCAAAGTTGTTGCTGTTGGTGTTTAGCCCAGGGCAACCCTGATTAAGCAGAGTTCTGAGCAAAGACATCTTAGTAGTGATCATCCTATTATTTTCTAGTCGCATATCCAGAACTATGTAATCTAATGTGTCCTTTTATAAAACTGTAGGGTGTGATTGTGATTTAAGGAAGAATTAGCTGCTATTTCAAACAGGTTGAGTAACAGCTCAACAATTCATTGTCATTAGAACAGGCTGATTTTAATTCCTCCAGCAAGAAGTAACCAAAGGGTTGAGAAGGATGTGGCTGTAGGAATTAAAATGTAATGAAGTTAGGGGAATGAGTTTGGACAGGAACGAAACACATTTTCCCAGTTCAGGAGAACGAATATCCAATGCCAAAGAAACCAAAGATAAGCAACAGCTTAGTGATCTGTGAAAGTCTGAGATAGAATTATACCTTAACCCATTAACTGCAAAATTAAATTTCATGGTTATTCCAGTAATGATGTAAAATACCTAGCAACAAATAGAATTGATATTTTCAGCAGGTCATGTTGCCTCCATAAACTTGACACATCTCATCAAAAAATAGTTTCAGACATGTCATTCCTCAATAAAAGATAGATTGGCGTATGAAAATGCTTTCTGCAGTAAAGGGTAATGAAATTTTGAGTAGATATATCTGGTTTCTAAAGTAAAAGGATGAAAGCGACTGAAATGTATTAACCACTGATCTATTATCATGCGATCTGTTACACATCTGATCACTTTCATACAATAATTCAAGTTTAGCACAGATGTATTTACCATACCTACATTATTCATACACTTCAAACTCAATAAAACACACTACTATTTTCCTTGACCACTCATTTAATACCATACACGAGTTATATATTAAGAAATACCATAGAACCAAATTACTGTATTTAATGGCATATAACATACTTTTTTCCCCAAAAAATATCTCAAAGAATCCCCTCCAAGTCCTATCAGTGAAGTTGACCCCCTCCTCCCTCCCATAAGCTAATTTTGTCCCTGATATTCTTCTTTATATGTGCTGTTGAAACTGAAGTGTGTCTTATATGTCCAGACTAATGACTACGGTATATTCAGATACACCATAGCATCATTATAGGTTTCCATATATCTTTGGTAGAATCATTCAGTTTTATTGATAGCAAGATTGATTAATGCAAGAGACATGCAGAAGTAATTTGGAGTGGTATGTAAATCTTCAATCCTTGAACTTATAGTCTACTTGACAGATGTTTAAATAACAGTAAAATTTCACAGCCTGATGTTATCTTGGAAATCACTTAGAATTCACTAGAGTTGCCAATTAGAAGGAAACTGATGAAATGGAAAACAAAAAACCAAGATTTGTAATTGATCCAAAATATTTCTACTAATAGCTGGGAGCTGGTTTGGAGCTTTTGTCTATATCTATCAAAAAATTACAAACAAAATGGGTTAACGTGTATTTAATTTATTTACACACATAATAGAGATGGCTGCCAAATACTTTGCAGTGAAATAAAAAAAAAAAAGAAAAAAGATATCTTCAGAAATTCCCAACTGATATCATTTATTCTCTAACAGTACAACTATCCTTGTTTATCACCAATTCGTTTATCATTGATCCAATATAACATGGTACACTCAATTGTGAAGCATATGCTTCTCATGGATTTAATTTCTGATAACACAGGTCAACAATCAGTCAAAGAATCTACTTATAATGTAAGGCCACACCCCAGCGACCGTCCACAATGTTCAGCTATTCGGAATGCACAAACTATCACTTGCGTTGAGAGGCTGTGTTTTCTTCATACAGATTTGTGTACTTTACCCATCGTCATGGGACCAGTGAAGTGAAAATGAATGACGGTGCCTGATCCTAACAAATGATGCAGACAAGTGTATACTTAACAGAAAAACATAGAAATGACCAAGAAAATATGTAATGGTGGAAGCTTTGCATCTGTGGGCTGCTAGTTTGGTGTCACTGAACCCATCGTTTGTCCCATTTACAAAGTGCAAGGAGAGGATTCATTTATCAAAGTTAAGGAGGATTTTTTTTCTTAAAGTGTAGTTTTATAAGAGAGTTAAACTTAGGGCATTATTTGGATTACAAAGGGTTGCAGTAAGACTCAAAACCAAGTCCTCGAATTATGAAGTTTAAGTCTCGACATAACAAAACCTTGTTCACATGAGAGGTCACATTATTGCCCAATCAGCAGCCAGACATCATGTGAAAGAACATTCTAGAAAACCCTAGAATATTTCCCTACTAGGGTTGATTAATGCCTTGTTTTTAGGGTGTTATGTCTTTTCATCTGACGTCACTTCGTTAAATGTCTTTTCGTCCACATCATCATTCACACGAAGCCTCACATGTATATCAAACAAGTCACAGGGTTACTGAGTTCGGTGCCTTCTCTCTTTTGAATATTTTTCTCCCCTTAGCCCAACCAGAAGGGGCTAATTCACTATAGCTATCATGATCTAGTCAGGAGTCTTAACACAAAACACAGAACCAGAATAGCTACTGCAATGCATTCCATTTAGAACTCTTTACTGCCTACACACAGAGGGAACAAAGAAGGACAGACAAACAGATTAAGTTGATTATATTGACTTCAGTGCGTAACTGGTCCTTAATTTATTGACCCCGAAAGGATGAAAGGCAAAGTCGATCACGGCAGAATTTGAACTCAGAACGTAGCGGCATATGAAATACCGCTAAGCATTTCACCCGGCGTGCTATTGCTTCTTATTTCTTTACTGTCCACAAGGGGCTACACACAGAGGGAAAAAACAAGGACAAACAAACAGATTAAGTTGATTATATCGACTCCAGTGTGTAACTGGTACTTATTTAATCGACCCTGAAAGGAAGAAAGGCAAAGTTGACCTTAGTGGAATTTGAACTCAGAACGTAGCAGCATACGAAATACTGCTAAGCATTTCACCTGGCGTGCTAACATTTCTGCCAGTTTCGCCGCCTTAGAACTCTGACGTATTCTGCCAATCCGTAACCCTAAACTGGTGTTTTATCAAATCCTTGCAAAAGGAAAGCAAAATGACTTAGATGAGATTTGATCTCAAAGTACAAACAACAGGAACAAATGCCAACAAGGTAGCTAATCCAATGCTTAAATAACTCCTCGGTTCATCTCCTTCATGATGATGTTAATAAGCATGATGATGATGATTATCATCATCATAATCCTCATCACCATAGGAGAAATGAAAATAACGGTATTTATAGTAACTGATGATGGACTTGGATGATGGCAACTAAATTGCCAATAGTAGTGATGGTCATGGTGGTGCTAACGATATTGATAACGACAGAGATGGTAATTGGAGTGATAATGTTATTGCTAATCACCATGATGATTAAAAATATATAAAAAAAAAAATGAAAACTGACAATGAAGACAGTGATGGAAGCAGTAGAGCGGGGGGGGGGGGGGGTGATGACAATGACAACAATGGCGGCAGTGGTGGTGGTGGTGGTTATAGTGCTGAAGACAATGACAAAAAAAAACCAAAAAAAAACAGCTTACTCCTTTACAGAATGTCATCTGAAAATGTTTGATAGAAACAGAGAAGGCGGAAGCATACATACACACACAAAAACAAAACCGTGATAGGGAGGACAAGATGAATTTTGCAAGAAATCTTGACGTATTTGCTATGTTATCACACAAATAAAGTGATTGCCAGCAACAAGAACTCATTACCATACTTGTTTCACAACAGGCCAAAATAATTGGCAAACATAAAAAATAATATCAAAATGAATAATAATAATAATAATAATAATAATAATAATAATAATAGTGATAACCTTTTCTTTATTAACCACTAAGGAATGGCAAAAAAAAATTGGGAGTGGCACAGAACAATGCAATTAATTGTTTCTAAATTAGACACAAGGCCAGCAATTTGAGAGGAAGGAGTTAGTCAATGCCATCGATTCCACTACTAGTTCATAACAATAATAATAATAATAATAATAATAATAATGATAATAATAATTCTTGCTACTATAGCACAAGGCCTGAAATTTTGGGGGAGAAGCAAGTCAATTACATCAACCCCAGTGCGTAACTGGTACTTGTTTCATTGATCCCAAAAGGATGAAAGGCAAAGTTGACCGTGGCAGAATTTGAACTCAGAACGTAAAGATGGACAAGATGCCACAAAGCATTTTGCTTGGCGTGCTAACGATTCTGCCAGCTCACCATCTTCAACCAGCTTTAAATATCTTAAATACTGATAATCTTGCTGTTCCTGTATTTGTTTCAGTCATTTGACTGCAGCCATGCTGGAGCACCACCTTTAGTCGAGCAAATCGACCCCAGGACTTATTCTTTGTAAGCCTAGTACTTATTCTATCTGTCCCTTTTGCTGAACTGCTAAGTTACGGGGGACATAAACACACCAGCACCAGTTGTCAAGTGATGTTGGGGGGACAAACACATAGGCATAGAAGTGGCTTTGTGGTAAGAATAGGCGTAGGAGTGGTTGTGTGTTAAGTAGCTTGCTTACAAACCACATGGTTCCAGGTTCAGTCCCACTATGTGGCACACACACACACACACACACATGACAGGCTTCTTTCAGTTTCCGTCTACCAAATCCACACAAGGCTTTGGTCAGCCCAAGGTTATAGTAGAAGACACTTGCCGAAGGTGCTATACAGTGGGACTGAACCTGGAACCATGTGGTTGGTAAGCAAGCTACATACCATACAGCCACTCCTGCAAAGTTTTAGATATTAATATAGTCAAACAAATTTCCCTGTTTCATTTTTATTTTATTTTATTTTATTCTTTTTTTTTTTGATGGTGGTGGTGGTTGCATAGTGGAAGAGAAAAGCCACACGGACATGATATTAAAGGAGACTAGATGCAGGACAATGGCCTCTATTGTATTTACACCATGGAAACATCGTGGGGCAAAACAGATTGGCTCTAACTCCAAACAGTAGTATTTTGCAAATCAGGTGAGTTATTACTTTACGTAATATACAAACAGGGCAGGAAATAGCTACAAAATAAGAGCAATGTTTGTTGCTAGTGTTACACTGCCACCATCACCACCACCACCGCAACCACCACCACCACCACCACCATCATCATCATCAGCAGCAGCAGCAGCAGCATTATAATATCTATTTTTCACACTTGCCTGAGCTAATTGGAAGAAGTTTACCCAAGTGAAAGTTTTCATCACTGAATGCACATCCTAATGTCAACCATTTTGGCGGAAAATACTGCCTGTGACTTGGAAACTGTCATACCCAACTATAGGGAGCTTTCTTCTTAATTCTATGGCCCTTCTGCCACTTGCATGGCTTTATTCAGATAACCAAAAGAAGAAACGACTGTAAAATGGCAAGACAAACTCTGCTTTCTCATAAACCTTTCTTTCCCTTTTTCACAAAGTGCTACAGCTAAGACTCTTAATTGCTTCCCAGTCAGATAAAATGCACACTTTCATTTGTGTGCACAAACACACGCATACATATATGCAAGTATAAATACATCCACAAGCATGCATGCACACAGAGATACAACATATGTGCATGCATGCACATACATTAATACTTTGTTATTTTATTACCACACACATACACACACACACATATATACACACACACACACACACACACACACACACACACACAGAAGTGCATCCAGCATCGATCTGAATGAAGAAGAATGAAATATAAAACACGTAACTTGAAAATAAAATTGAAATGAGTTCAGAAGTAAACTATTTTTGAAATTATAACTAAGCCTAAACGAACTTGTTTCAGAGTTCTTTGGCAAAAACATATTAGCAAGTGACATCTGAGAAAGCAAGCCAATTTTATATAACATATGCCATACATCTCAGAACTTAATTAACAAGACTCTTATTCCAAAATGCCTCATTTAAATGTATTTTTGATAAAACTTCAATATATATTATGAATAAAAATATAAAAATAATACAAAATTTCTTAAAATGTGAAAAGGTAAAAATTGAACTCTTCCAGTCGGTGAAGTTGAAATTTTATTTTTATTTCAGTTTTCAAGTCACATTCCTGAGTAGTTTCTAGTGTCCAATTTATCTTACATTCTTCCAAGAAAATAAACAAGTACTTAATGAGGTAATTGGGCTTAAAAATAACTTTGTAAAGCAGTGTGTGTGTGTGTGTGTGCTTGTATCTCTGCGTGTGTTTAAGCATCTGCTCACACACAGACACATGCACACATAAACAAAGGCAACATTCCTCACACACACACACAAGCACACTCAGAATGGTTTCCAATAATCTTTGCAATAAAATAAAGAAGCTATTGAGAAATATGCACCATTGATAAAGGGCCATTCTGAAATAAATTCTCATGAAAACATTTTGTGATGAGTATAGGAAGCAGGTAAGTTCTTTAACATATCATCAGGAAAAGGTGAAGAAAGAGGTTGGAAGTGCACAGCAGATAGTAAATACACAAGCTTTCATTCTACGAACACACTAGATAAAAAACAAAATCTTCTGTTGACAGCAGGATTTGTAAGTCAAGCATTTCAGTAAAAGAGTAGTAATTTTGTAACTATTCTTCAGACTTTAGTTTCAAAAAAATAAATGAACAAATAAGTTTAAAAAAAAAACTATATATGTAAAGTAATAAAGTCATCGTCGTCATCATCAACATCATCATTTTAACATCCACTTTTCCATGCTTGCATGGGTTAGATAGAGTTTATTGAGGTAGATTTTCTACGACTGGATGCCTATTCTGTTGCTAACCCTTACCTATTTCCAAGCAAGATAATATTTCCCCATGGCTAGACATGTTCTCACAGAATATCAAAAATGAATGGCACTGGTTGTAAGACAGTGGTAATCATTTTACAACTATCACACAATGCCAAGACAAGGTCACACACACACACACACAACAGGCTTCTTTCAGTTTCCATCCACCAAATCTGCTCACAAGGCTTTGGTCAACCTGCTGAGGCTATAGTAGAAGACATTTGCCCGACATGCCACATGGTGGGGCTGAACATAGAACCATGTGGCTGTAAAACAAGCTCCTTACCACACAGCCACACCTGCACCTAATAATACTTATTTCTTTATTGCTCACAAGGGGCTAAACATAGAGGGGACAAACAAGGACAGAGAATGGGATTAAGTCGATTACATTGACCCTAGTGCATAACTGGTACTTAATTTATCGACCCCGAAAGGATGAAAGGCAAAGTCGACCTCGGCGGAATTTGAACTCAGAACGTGACGGCTGACGAAATACCACTAAGCATTTCGCCCAGTGTGCTAACATTTCGGCCAGCTCACTGCCTTAACTGCACCTAATAATACTAATTTCAATAAACATTTCATGAACAGAAAGTTATACGGACATCTGACATTTTCATAGTTAAAACACTGAATTTAGATGTTTATCATTGATAAACTGACAAAACAAAGGAAAAAGAAAAAAGGAAAAGGAAAGAAAATAACAGTATGGACCAAAGGCAACATGCTATGGTATAATAAATTCAAATGTTTGATGTGAGGTGTCTACATTGATGGAGGAAACGATTTATCAGTTGCTGAATGTCATAATATAGCGTTATTTTAATCCCATTTCAGGGACATTACTGGACATCTTTCACTGTAGCAAAATACTGAACTGAAGCTTAAGACCATTGCCTGGTCTGTTTCAAAGTATTTTATTTGAGATGTTAATTACCATTTTAGGAATATCGAAGAAATCCTCTAAAGGTTAAAAGAGATGAATGAAAGATTTGGTGTCTTCAAATGTTGCAAACATTAATCATATTGGATCTTAGGGATAAAAAAGAAAAAGAGTAGTGTTGACAGAGGAAAGCCAAGGGAGAGATGGGTTTCTAAGAATGAAATATTTCAAGAATGTGTATCAGTACAGAAACATGAACATTAAATTGATGACAACAATGATAATGATTACAAAAGGAGTTGAGGATCATAGTATTGATTTAGACTTGAAATAGTTAATGAGAAAGATTTGAGAATATAGCAAGGAGCCCCTAAACTATGAGAAATGTATGATATATATACTACATGAAGATTCATTAGATGAAACATGCATTATGTGAAATGGATGTTTTATAAAGCACATGTAACGCAATTCATATTATATGAAGTCTGAGCTGTATATGATAAAGGAGTGTACATTGTGTTTGTCTGAGAAAGTGTACATTCTGTAAGTGTCTGATAAACTGTACCTAGTGGATATAGTTGATATAGTGTACCTAGTAGATATGTATAAGGTTTAATAGAGCGTAAAATGTGTCTGTCTCATAAAATGTACATTGTTTCTGCTAAAGTATATAATGTACACATCTGATACAGTCCACAATGTGTGCAACATTAAATATACAATATTTGTGTTCTATACAATGTACATTATGCATGTTACATGAAGTGTATGTTGTGTCTTATATAAAAAGTGTGATTTATGCTATATGGTGTGTGTAAGGCTGTGTTTCTTATATGGAGAATACATTATATGAAGAATATATTAGCAACAGAGGCTGTATAAATACCGAGTGGTAATAACCCTGTGGATATTCTGTTAGAACAAACTATACTGCAGTAGTTGCCACGAGAGAAACATTCATATTGGCTTTTTGGTGCAAAATGCACTCTTGTGTATATAGAAACAATATACACATTATCAGACAAACGTCCATGTTTAAGTGGGGATAAATACCTCTTGTTATATAGAATGTTGTTAGACATGGTATGGGAGACTGGTTAAGAAGTTTGTTTCACAACCACAGGGTTTTGGGTTCAAAACACACTGTGACATTTTGGGCAAGTGTCATTTACCATACATTTGGGTTGATCCATGCTTTGTGAAATTAGCAAGGTGAGCATTGACCAACAGCAACCTTTATATGTGATGTATGTTATATGGTATGTAATGACTATTATTCGTCACCATAGCTAACCTAAAGTCAGCTTATGCCTAAACACTGCTTGGCACTGATATCACTGAAAACCATACAAGTGTGTGTGTGTGTGTGTGTGTACATACACACACAAAATGGACTTCTTTCAGTCTCTGTCTACCAAATCTACTCACAAGCCTTTGGCTGGCGTTGGACTGTAGAAAAAGACGCTTGCCCAAGGTGCCATGAAGTGAGACTAAACCGGAGACCGCATGTTGCCTATAATCATTGGGGAACCAAGACTACATGGTGTATATAATTAAGGAGAAGTACGGATGCAGCAGAAAATAATATGTTAGGACGAGAACTGGAACACGAAGTAGCTGAAAAGCACAAACTAGTCAGCTAAACCTAATTGGAGTCGTTAACTGGGATATCAAACCGTCAAAGTAATGAGATAGTGTACTAGTTACTAAAACTTAAGAGAATAAAATATTGAATCTAACCGCAAAAAAAAAAGAGGAAAACAAAAGAAGGGAAGGAAAAATCAGTTATCACCATCAGTAAGTAAAATGTATAAATTTATTTAGTTAGATTTCAATTGTTCTGCTTTGTAATTTATTTATTTATTTATTCATTAGATAGTTTGTGGAAGGAAACTATATTAGATTCAGGTTGCTGTCTTAAGCAATAAAATAATCAATTGATGTGTTGTTCTTTGGTACAATAGGAAACTAGTGGTTATTAATTTCTCCTAGAGAGACTCCTGAGCAAATTCTCTCATCTCAAAGGGTTCCCTAAGTTGGAAATATTCCAAAGTTTCGCTATTTAAGCTACTATAGACTCACGGTTGCATTTAATCTGAAGATGCTTATATGCTTCTTTTTCTGTTATTTTTTCTTTCCTTTTTCCAGTTATTTTTTTTTTATATTTATATATTTTCATTATTTATTTGTATGTTCTTTTATACAATTAGTTGCAATTTGAGGTGAAACAAAAATATATCTGAAGTTAAGAAAACTTACAGCTGCCCGAATTAAAGTCTGCTGCTAATCAAATAAACATCAGGTTTTTGGTCAAACAAAGGGGGTCAAAAGCTACTAAATAGGAACCAAATTCTTCAGTTACAACACTAAATAACTACTACAGATAACTCCTGTGCATACGTGCATTCACATGTAAACACACACACACATACATTCACCATCATTTATTTTTCGTTTTATATATGTGTGTGTGTGTATATTCACATACACAGCATTATATATATATATGTATAATTTTATATGTAATTTTACATATATGTATAGGTGCAGGTGTGGCTGTGGGTAAGTAGCTTGCTTCCTAGCCACATGGTTCCAGGTTCAGTTCCACTGCGTGGCACCTTGGGTAAGTGTCTTCTACTATAGCCTCGGGCCGACCAAAGCCTTTTGAGTGGATTTGGTAGACGGAAACTGAAAGAAGCCTGTCGTGTTATATATGTGTGTGTGTGTGTTTTTGTGTCTGTGTCTTCCCCGCCACCATCGCTTGACACCAATGTTGGTGTGTTTATGTCCCCATAACTTAGTGGTTCGGTAAAAGAGACCGATAGAATAAGTACGAGGGTTATAAAGAATAAGTCCTGCAATTGATTTGTTTGACTAAAGGTGGTGCTCCAGCATGGCTACAGTCAATTGACTGAAACAAGAACAAAAGTAAAATAATTATATACATATATAAATATATATATATGTATACTTTTACATATAATTCTACATACATACATGTATACTTTTATATAACTTGACTCCGTTGGTCACAAATGACCATGAGTGCACCTAAGAGGTTCCCTGCTGAGGTGTAAGTCTGGACAGAAAGTCATCAGACTGGCAAATGCACAACCTAGGGTTGTTTTAACCAGCAGTTACCCATGCAGCCCAGTGTCCTCTCTCCTCACCACAGATGTTATCCAAGGGCAAGGCAAAGGGGCCGATACAGCTGGGTACCAGTGACATCACACTCTATGGCTAAGTGAACTGAAGCAATGTGAAATAAAGTTTCTTGCTCAAGAACACAACACACAGCCCAGTCCGGGAATCGAACTCACCACTTCATGATCGCATGCTCGACACTCTAACCACTGAACCATATGCTTTCACATAATTATATATATATATAATATATATATATATATATATATGTAAAAAGGTTGAATTAGATTCATCCTGTAATTTGGAGGTTTCCATAAAAGGATTTCTAATATAGATTCTTCGTATTTTGCTGATAGCTTACTGGTGTAAAGTTGTGAATATGAAAATAATACTTGTACATTTGTTGTGAATTCATGGAAAGAAATCCCATAAAACTCAACAATTTTCATGAATTTAGTTTTAGTTAATACCTAACTGGACTCACACATATCTTTCTTTCTCATAAGGATAAATATGAATCTCCTAGATCCAATTTTCCGTTTTCCTTTCTCAAGTTCTTTGAAAAAAAAATTTGTTTATACTTCTTGCACTGTAGAGTAGAGTGATATATAATTAATTTAATTTAATCTAATCAATTTAATTAATTCTATTCGACAATGAATTTGTATGATTCTTATATCGCTGTATGAAATTAGTGTCTGCATGAATTAGAATTCTCTTATATATTTTCTCTTCTCCATTTTTATCAAAATTGTTGAGTTTTATTGGATTTCTTTCCATAAATTCACAACACACCATATACAAGTGTGTGTGTGTGTGTGGATGTCTCTTTACTCTTTTTACTCGTTTCAGTCATTTGACTGTGGCCGTGCTGGAGCACCGCCTTTAGTCGAGCAAATCAACTCCAGGGCTTATACTTTGTAAACCTAGTACTTATTCTATCAGTCTCTTTTTGCCGAACTGCTAAGTTACGGGAATGTAAACATACCAGCATCGGTTGTCAAGTGATGTTGGGGGACAAACACAGACACACAAACATATAGACACACACATATATATAATATATATATATATATATATATATATATATATATATATATATATATATATATATATATGTATATATATATAATATATATAATAGAAGACACTTGCCCAAGGTGCCACGCAGTGGTACTGAACCCGGAACCATGTGGTTGGTAAGCAAGCTACTTACCACACAGCCATTCCTGCGCCTATAAGTATACTTTTATATATAATTCTACATATATATGTATAATTTTATATACAATTATATATATATATATATATAATATTTTATGTATATAATTTTATGCACATAAACACACACCTCCTCACGGCTGCTATTAAACAACACCAAACTCCGAACTAAACTTCAATCACAGAAAACAGAAAAGTGTCACCGATAATAAAAATGACTGCTTGTGTATGCTTTGTGTGTGTGTGGGTGTGTGTGAGTGTAATATACACACAGAGTGAGTAATATCTGAAGTAGCCACTATGGAGGAAAGGACTCAAGATGTGAAAATCACAGAGAATAAATATTTGTTTGTAAATTTAATGATTGGTGACAAATTGCAGAATGTTTCCTTCTTATTGACCATTTTCAAACTAGTTTAACAAGATCAATAGGGTCGAAACATTCTGCGGTTTGTCATTAATCATTAAATTTCATAAACATATAATTTATAAATGTATAATTTTAAAAGGTGGATAGATGTAAACCTGATATATTTACCAATACTCTGAGACTGTGGCCAAATGTAAACATATGCCTACAGTTATCATCTTCATACACGCAAATATATATGTGCACACGTGTCCATCTATGTATGTGTGCGCGCATTTGTGTGTATATATATATATACACACACACTCATACACACATAAATATATAACATATATACACATGGGTATGTGTATATTTTGTGTGTGCATGTGCATATGTCCATGTACACGCACACATGCACACACACACACACACATAAATATATAACAACATATATACACATGGGTATGTGTATATTTTGTGTGTGCATGTGCATATGTCCATGTACACGCACACATGCACACACACACACACATAAATATATAACATATATACACATGGGTATGTGTATATTTTGTGTGTGCATGTGCATATGTCCATGTACACGCACACGCACGCATGCACACACACACACACACCACACACACACACACACACACACAATTGAAAATCCACTGATCAATATTTTTGCTACAAGTTGTTGGCTGATTTATGATGTTTTAAATGAATTTTGGCACTTGATAAAAATAATTCATTGCCATTTTGGTGATGGTTTAAGATCGAAAGCCAAAAATCTACAACTTTGATTATTGGTACCATAATTTATAGTACTTCACAGCATACACCATTACCGAGTACTAACTGGTGGATGAGAGAAAAGAGAAAAATTAAAAACCAAATCAGAAAATGAGGATTGAACCTGTGTGGTTTGTTTCAGTTGAAGACAAACCAAAGGCACCAACAATTAGGTCATTTCAGAAGATATTTCAAAGCTTTTGAAGATGAAACACTAAATTTTTCTAAGGTTATCCTAACAACCTTACTGGTTGCTATCAATAAATTGAAAATACAACAGTGGTAGCAGGAAGCAAAATGCATGTCGATATGTCAAAATGGGAGACAAGATGTCTAACACATATCCAATTTTACTTGTATATCTGATATAACCTCAAAATAAAAGTGGTTTAAATATTTGCAGCTAAATCTAATTGCCTAGCTATATCTCTCTCTTCATTTCTCACCTTTGACATAATCTGTTTTAGCCTGAAACAACTTAAGCTCCAAAAACTTAATTTCTCATCTAACTATTGAGCACGTGATCGTAAAATGTTGCCAATACAAACTGCACTTTACATCAAAAGGGAACAGTCAATGGTTGATAGGAATAACAAATTAACAGACAGATAAAATATGAAAATTACTGGCCAGAAACAATAAAAATTGATTTCTGTCTTAGCAATATAAACCAACCAGTATGATCCCGATTTCTCTTGTTAGACACTCGTCTATTGATCGCGCCGGTCAAACTACTACAGGTATGGTGTTAGTAATATATATTTACCACACTAGCTTGAACTTAATTCTGCTTGCAAAATACAACAGTATTTTTATCGATCTTTCCAGTTTTCTTTCCTTTCTTTCAATATTCTTTGCAAGTGTGTCTTTTACTTTTTGATATTTCTCATAATCTCCATCATCACTAGTTTTAGATCTATCTAGCGATGCATGATAAAAATAGAATGGTTCTGCAAATTTTTAATATTTGCACATTGATTAGAAGAGTAAAGGGAATGTTTTTGCAGTTGAGTTCACACATTACTCGTTGTCAGACAGACACAACCACGTAAGTAATGTAGCATGTTTTTCCAAGAGGTACAGACACAATATAATATAATGTGTAGTTAAGGTTTGAACTCATCACTTTAAAATAACATAAGCAATTACACTCTGACCTTAATAGCATACATTATTGTTAAAAATAAAAAAATATTAAATAAATTTGCATGCTCTATAAACTTAGTCCCCATTAAAGACACGGCTAGAAGAGGAAGGAAAGCAGGAGAGTAGTTTTGCGATACAAAAACTGGTAATGTTATTAAATTGCCAAGAATATTGCAACGGTCAAGTCAAAGTGCTTTTACAAGTTACATTTAATCATATAAATGTAAATGAATCAAGTAAATTAAGGAAGGAACATCAATATTGATGCAAATATAATCGAAAATAAAACAAATGTGACTGAAAGTAATTAATAAACTAATCATGTTCTAGCAATTAACAATCTAAGTAGTATGATCCACCTGAATTTCTTAAGAAGCACAACTCTAAATAACATTTATAGGAAGGAATATAGCAATATAAAGTGGCGATATTAGACAAATCAGAGAAACTGAAAATATGCGTGCGAAGGTGGGAAGGAGAAAGGATGTCGTTTATGTTTATGGCGAGAAAGTGTGCGTGTGTTTGTGCATCTGCACATGCATGCATGCATGTGTGCATGAGTAGAAGTACACAAAGTACTGCATGTAAATTTTTCGAGACATACAATAAGAAATCTGTAATACAAGATATTAACATTTCAGAGAGAAAAGTGAATTAAGAAAGGACAGGAATTATAGTATTTCCGAGGTTAAAATAGATGATGAGGGTGACAACAATAATGATGATTATGACAACGATGACGACGATGACAACTGCACTGATGATGACGATGACGATAATAGTTTAAAGTGGAACTGGCATAATTATCTGCAATCACTATGAAACAGCATATAGCAATGCTGTTTCGTCTAGTCATAAGTCTGAAGGAATGAAGAATAATTAACTGTGACTCACGAAAGACACACTAACTCCGATTTCAAAACAAAGATCGGAGGTATGTAAAGAGGGAGAGGAGAGTGGGAGGGAGGGGGGTCGCTGTCTGCCATGTTGGGGTTCCATAGTCTGCTTGCTGTAGACAGAGAGGGGCAGAAAGAGAAAGAAAAATGTTGGGGAAGATGTATGATGTGACAAGGAGAGGCAGGGCACAGGGTAGAGGAGGGCAGGGTAGAGTGAAGCAAAGGGCTCAATGCTAGAAAACAATTTGCTCAGAGAAGAACATTTGTCTGCGTTAGGCTTGCTCCTATTCCCAACCTTGCTCCTCCAAGAGTTTCAATGGCGGCTGTTGGCTCTGGCTCTGGTGCCGCATCATTAATCATTTCAGCTAACGATGAGATATAATGCAGCTGTATGAACGGGGAACCCACCACCATACAATGAAGAACAATTCCAGTCATGGAATGGTGTGTGAAGATTCTAAAGGCGTAAAAGGGTGGCAAGGGGGTGGGGGAGAAAAACAAAACAAAAATAGTACCCCACCACCACCACCACCACCACAAAAAACAACAAAAAAACTGAAAAACAATTGAGAGACTTAAAAACAAGAGACTAAAACACTGCCCTTACAAAAAAAAAAAGAAAATTAAAAAGGATAACTAGTTGTTGCTCACACAATACATACAATAAATATTAGGAGGTGGGTAGATTATAAACAGACGTAAACAAACAAACAAACAAAGGTCAAATGTTTTAAATAAAAGGTTGCCCTTTAATGAACTTGCACTCTTGTGGAAAAGCGGAAGGCTGGAAAAATATTCCAGCACAGCTCACACTTGTAGCACACTGTAACAGCAGCACTGGTGCTGCCACAATGCCACCGCCCCTACCACTACCACTACCACTGCCACCACCACCACCATCATCATCTTCATCACCACTACTACCACCACCATCATCATCATCGTCATCACCACCACCACCACCACCACCACTACCATCATCATCACCACCACCACCAGCAGCATCATCACCATCATCTTCATCATCATCATCATCACCACCACCACCACCATCATCATCATCTTCATCAAAATCATTTCCCCGAGTTTTCATTTTTACACAAAGCGCAAGTTTATGTTGTCAGAGGCAAAACAGCGAAGCCAGAATAAAGAGCATCTGCTTACATTTCGATAATTTCTGATATTGCAAAGAATCACTGGAACTATCCAATGATATAAATAAATGAATGAATGAATGGTACCTTCGGTAAACAACTACGATTGGATACAGTAAAACGAAAGTAACTAAATGAGGTGGAAAAATGATACACTTATCTAATTTACCAATCATAGTTGGCATTATTTCCACATGATATTTTATTTTCTTATGATTCATTAGTCAAATGAGACAGACCCAGATGTCCCGGCAGAGGAGAGGTAGTGGGATGACTAAATAAACTGACCAACCACCAAACAACAAATCAACCAAATGACCAACCAACAACCAAACAAACAAACAAGAAGTTATGCCTGTTCAAGCAGAGCATCATACCTCAGGATAGGGATGATGGTGATGGTGGTAGTGGTGGTGGTGGTGTTGGCGGTAGCAATGAAAGTGGTGGTAATAGTATTGGGGGTGTTGGTGGAAGGTTCTGGCAAACTCAAGAACACACACAAATAAATAAACACACACAGTACCAGAAGCCAGTGAGTAAAGCAAACAAAGCCAAAAGTTACGTTTGAATAATAATAATAATAATAATAATAATAATAATAATAATAATAATAATAATAATGACAATGAAAATGGCATCAACAACAACAATAATAACCATTAAAAAACCCAAAGATTACAATATTAAAACTAACTAGAATTTTAGAAAAGGATGGACGGATGACACATTAAAATAGAAAATAAATATTTCATTTCTCATTGATCTTTTGCCAAATGATTTATGCAAGAGAGAGAGAGAGAAGGAGAGAGAGAGAGAGAAGGGGAGAGAGAGAGAGAGAGAGAGGTAGTAGGTTAAGAAGTAGTGGAGATAGACAGAGAGAAAGGTTGAGAAGAAAGAGCAAGCAAGCAAGAATGAGAGATAGATAGATAGATAGATAGAGAGAGAGAGAGAGAGAGAGAGAGAGAGAGAGAGAGAGAGAGAGAGAGAGAGAGAGAGAGAGAGAGAGAGAGAGAGAGAGAGAGAGAGAGAGTGAGTGAAATGGAAGTAGGTTTATAAGTAGGACTGAAACATAATTAGAGAAAACATAATAATTTTATGATGTATGCGTGTAGTTTTATTATTCATAATTTAGTATTTATAATTAAGAACATTATTATTATCATTTTTTCCAGCCTTTTTCTTTCACCTTCAGCTTAACAGTTTCACTGTGTCTAGACTATTTCCTAACGTTCAGTGTTTGTTTCATTTCATTGTTATTTGCTCTTTTGTTTCATTTTCTGTCTTTCAAGTTTTTATTATTACAACATTTACAGAGTATTAGTGTACGCTGCATACAATTAGAATTAGAGAAATGCGAAGAGACAAAAGGAAATTTAATAATTTGTATTACATGTGTGTGTGTGCATGTGTGTATCCAATTTATCTAGTCAACTGGAACCAAAACTACACACACACACACCGTGTGTGTGTGTGTGAAAATAGTGAATGGAATACCATAGAACCAAATGAAATAAGTTCAATGTTCGTTTATGTGTGTGCATATCTTGTAGACATACATGCAGATATATATATATATACACACACAAATATAATTATATATACTTATATATATATATATCACACACACAGATATTATGTATTCACGCATAAATACATGTATGTGTATAACACACACTTTTGTCTACCTATATATATATATATATATATATATACACACACACACATGTATATATATATGTGTGTGTATGTATATCTGCCATCATTTAATGTCTATTTTTCCATGCTTACATGTGTGTGTACACACATGCACAAACACACAAACATACATCTAAATGTACACAGATACACACACATCTAAATGCATACACATAATCATCTATTCACATATATAACAATCCATATATATATATATATATATATATATATAATTATGCATACCTACATATATGCACAAACACATGGCTACATATATGTAACATGTGGATATATACATAAATACACACATGATATACATACATACACACACACACATATATACATACACACATAACTACATATAAATATATATATATACACATCTACATATGTGTGTGTATATACACACACATATATATATAAAGTAGATAATGAATGTGTAAGTAAAAATCCCATTATATACGCACACAGGCATGTAGCTTTTACTGACGAACTCATCATCTACTTTTTACATATAAGTCTATTCAATCCCAAAATGTCAACACTTCCTGCCAGGCACATATATTTACATACAGAAAACTCCACAAAAACCAGAAGATCTCTTGCAGTGAAGAACCCATCACCTATTCACATTTAAAAGCCCTTCCAAATACAAAATAACCACCTGAAGAAAAATAAATCTACAAAGCACAAAACACCTCATTCATAAACAAACACATTCAGCTAGAATCAATCATACTCCCTATCAATGGGTGTAGAATTAAACAGTATCTGATGCCCTCTTGCGGAAACCAAAAATATATTGAAGAGCCAATATTGAACCAGAGAGGGACGAGTTTCTTTTTTTTCTTTTTTCTTTTTCCAGAGTCAGAAAGAGATTGATAAACGCAAGGCTAACATATACACTACCGTCAGAAATTAATTAGCACCCTTCATTTGCTCTTCACTCAAGGTATGTGCTGTCACCTAGTGGCCATATCTCGAACTATTGCTTTGTTGCGAGTTCACTGTTGCGCAGAATGATGACGTAACTTTGTTTGCAGAGCAGTTTGAGAGTCTACAGCCTTATGATGTTGACATAGCAGTGCAACAACTTGGAGTGCGGATGCAGACAAACTTCCTTTGTTTAATAGATATAGGTAGCGCCTCGCAAAGACCGAAATCACACCATACTAAGTTTTCTCATCGCGTAAGACGTTTTGAACAGCTCATAGGTTAATTGATTTAACCTATTTAATGTAGAAATTTGAGAAGTGCTAATTAATTTCTGACGCAAGTGTACATGTAAATGTGTACATGAATGCATAGAGTGTGTGTGTGTGTGTGTGTTGTGTGTATGGTGTCCAGATGTGGCCAAACGATTCAGGAGTTGACTTTACAAACATGATGGCCCAAGCTGGATCCCACTTCAGAAAACTTTTTATTTTTGTTTCTTTTTGCTTTTCTTTCCAGTCACATGACTGCAGCCATGCTAGAGCACTGGTTTGAAAGGTCCAATTGACCAAATCGACCCAGTACTTTTTATTCTTCAGGTCTGGCACATCTACCAGTCTCTTTTGCCAAACTGCTAAGCTATGGGGACATAAACAAACCAGCATTGGTTGTCAAGTGGTAGGATGGGAACAAACATACCCACACACATACACTAGGCTTCCACACAGTTTCTGTCAATCAAATTCACTCCCAAGGCATTGGTCAGTACAAAGTGCCATGTAGTGAGATTGAACCAGAAACCACATGGTAGCAAAGCAAGCTTCTTAAAAACACAATCATTGAATAGACATCCTTAAAACTAAAGATTTGATCCACTTGCACACATTTCTTCTAACATAAGCTCAAGCTGGTCAACTTGAGCCTATGGTTGTAAAATTTAGTAGATAGAAAACGCACAGCCAATTACACACGCTCACACAAATTTTTTACTTGTTTCAGTCACTGGACTCTGGCCATTTTGGGGGCACTGCCCTGAAGAATTTTTTTTTTTTTTTTGGGGGGGGGGGGGGTCATTTTTTTTTCTCTGTTCTTTGAGTCTGGTACTTATTCTATCACTCTCTTTTGCTGAACTGCTAAGTCACCGGGACATAAACACACTAGCACTAGTCATCAAGTGGTGGGGTGGAGTAGGGGAAGAAACACAAATAGACACACACAAACATACACACACACATATGATGGGCTTCTTTTCAGTTTCCATCTACCAAATCCACTAACAAGGCTTTGGTTGGCCTGAGGCTATAATAAAAGACACTTGCCCAAGGTACCATGCAGTGGGACTGAACCCAGAACCATGTGGTTGGGAAGCATGCATCTTACCACAAACCACACCTATATACATATATATATATATATATATATATATATATATATATATATATATATATATATATAAACACACAAACTTACGCACA
Organism: Octopus sinensis; assembly: GCF_006345805.1. Taxonomy (NCBI): domain Eukaryota; kingdom Metazoa; phylum Mollusca; class Cephalopoda; order Octopoda; family Octopodidae; genus Octopus; species Octopus sinensis. The sequence continues at coordinate 43,611,302 of NC_043006.1, forward strand.
TGTATGTGTGTAGTTTTGCATCTGTATTACCACAAAACTGTACTTTATCGTCTTAAGAAAAGAGAGACACATTGGCCAATTTAGTAGGAGATGGAAAAGAATAACAGAAAACACAGTAAGGTCTCAGCTGGAATTCTTTGCATCACAAATCTACCCAAACTCGTTATAGATGGCCTGGGGCTAAATGCATGGGACAATAGCAACAATCATCACCATCATTACTGCAATCATCATCATCATCACTATCATCAATATCAACATCATTATTACCACTATCACCACCAGCATCTTCAAGACTGCTGTTATCAATTTGACATCAGCAATTCCTCAACTATTTTCCTTTATCGACTAATTTGAGTTTCATTAGAAGCTGG